>NC_091460.1:139246202-139313702 GCF_027789765.1 Dendropsophus ebraccatus | reverse complement strand
TATACACTGCTATATACACCCAGCAGCAGCACACAGAGCACATCCCTCCCTATTCACTGCTATATACACCCAGCAGCAGCACACAGAGCACATCCCTCCCCATACACTGCTATGTACACCCAGCAGCAGGCACACAGAGCACATCCCTCCCCATACACTGCTATGTACACCCAGCAGCAGGCACACAGAGCACATCCCTCCCTATACACTGCTATATACACCCAGCAGTAGCACACAGAGCACATCCCTCCCTATACACTGCTATATACACCCAGCAGCAGCACACAGAGCACATCCCTCCCTATACACTGCTATATACACTCAGCAGCAGGAACGCAGAGCACATCCCTCCCTATACACTGTTATATACACTCAGCAGCAGCACACAGAGCACATCCCTCCCTATACACTGCTATATACACCCAGCAGCAGGCACACAGAGCACATCCCTCCCTATACACTGCTATATACACCCAGCAGCAGAACACAGAGCACATCCCTCCCTATACACTGCTATATACACTCAGCAGCAGCACACATAGTACATCCCTCCCTATACACTGCTATATACACTCAGCAGCAGCACACAGAGCACATCCCTCCCTATACACTGCTAAATACACCCAGCAGCAGCACACAGAGCACATTCCTCCCTATACACTGCTATATACACTCAGCAACAGCACACAGAGCACATTCCTCCCTATACACTGCTATATACACCCAGCAGCAGCACACAGAGCACATTCCTCCCTATACACTGCTATATACACCCAGCAGCAGGCACGCAGAGCACATCCCTCCCTATACACTGCTATATACACCCAGCAGCAGCACACAGAGCACATCCCTCCCTATACACTGTTATATACACCCTGCAGCAGCACACAGAGCATATCCCTCCCTATACACTGCTATATACACCCAGCAGCAGCACACAGAGCACATCCCTCCCTATACACTGTTATATACACCCTGCAGCAGGCACACAGAGCACATCCCTCCCTATACACTGCTATATACACCCAGCAGCAGCACACAGAGCACATCCCTCCCTATACACTGCTATATACACCCAGCAGCAGCACACAGAGCACATCCCTCCCTATACACTGCTATATACACCCAGCAGCAGCACACAGAGCACATCCCTCCCTATACACTGCTATATACACCCAGCAGCAGCACACAGGGCACATCCCTCCCTATACACCGCTATATACACCCAGCAGCAGCACACAGAGCACATCCCTCCCTATACACTGCTATATACACCCAGCAGCAGCACACAGAGCACATCCCTCCCTATACATGGCTGCAGCTGAGGTGGAATAGCCAGGGAGAGCAGAAGCTGCTGGTGCTGTATACATAGAGCGGCACTAGAAGTCGCAGTATAATAATCCAGCTGCTCGGTTCATAGAGTCAAGGAGGCTTAAAAGGAGATCCACGGTCCCGGCTGCAGCCTGACGCCTATTGGGAGAAATGTCGCTCATTCTGGGAGAAATGTCGCTCATTCTGGGAATGCTGGAAGCTGCGATCAGATTTCAGTCGTGGGAGGAGGCGACCCGACAGCAGATAACAAATGAGATTCGCGCGGGGACAGGTACTGCCACAGGGAAGCTTCATCCCAGCCGCCTGCTATCCTACACAGCAGTACCAGGGATCTGCAGACAGTGCGACATTTAAGGACGGCAGATGGAATCAATGGCCTGATATTAAGAGGCTTCCATGCAGGCACCTTGTGTCCCTTCTCCCTCTACTGAATCCCACATATCGGCTCATACAATTCATACAATACATTCTATTGATAGGAGATTATCATTGTAGCAGCCGCTGTAGACATTCTTCTACAGTCCTTACAATTGTGGATTCAAAGCTCCCTCTGCCGGTCACCTATGCGCATTGCAGGCGCTTTTATTTCTTTTTTTTTTTTTTTTTCATTTTTATTCTAGAGATCATTCCTTCTTCTTTTCTTTTTTTTTTTCTTCTGCTGATTCTCTTGAAGCCTCCCCCCCCCCCAGGACTTATGTAAATGCATTGATCGGTTCAGGTGAGCTTTATCAGCGATGAATCCACCTTTGTTTCTGAAAAAAAAAAAAAAAATGTATGGGCTGGCTGTGACATTCACAGATTCTATCAAGCTGTCAATAGAATGTATCCCCTTCTGATCATAATGTATATATGTATTTAGCTATAGCTAGGCATTGGATTAGGCACGGTGCCTCTTCTCCCTCCTCCTCCTATAGAGCTTGTCTGTAATTAACTGGACGATCGATCAATCGCTGCCTTTGATACATTGTTTTAATACAGTGCCCTGTACTCGAGTCAGTTTAGACATTGCATGGGGAATGGGGAGATTCTCATTCACACTGTACTGAGAGAGACAGACACAGCTCCAATCTGCCTGCAACAGGAGGCAATGATACTAATGGAGCTCGTTATAAGACACAATTCTCACCCATCTAGCTGTCCACCCACATGCCAGACGTGCTGTGCAACTGACCCCCCAAATACTTGGCCCATTCTAAGCATTATGCGAGCAATAGAAGCTGCATTCAGGGGGAAGAAGAGAGAAGCTGCTATTCATAACTGGAGCATGTGATACTTACTGTATGATGTATAGTGAAGCTGTCACATGCTGGAACACAGACCTGGCATCAGGTGCTATGAGAGAGAGTTGCAGGGGGAGAGCTGGTAAGGATAGTGATACAGATATTTTATATATATATATATATATATATATATATATATATATATATATATAAGTATGAACAGTGTAGAAAGGCTTCTTTACTCTTCAGTGTATGCTTCATAGCCTAATAATGGATGACATGTATGCGACAGAGAATATGGGGCAGAATCTAAAGGCTTTTTCATGTTGTGTAAAGCAGCTCTGACAAGCCTGTGATACAGATGATAATTATATGGTATATGATCCATAGATTCATGTAGATATAATAGACCTGATTGGAGTACAAATACTGGAGTTATGTAAAGCTGGCAGAAATGTCTCTGAAACATCCTGCACTCTGTCTATGGATATTCAAACTGAAGGTCTGCAGGGAATAGGGGATTTAATAGGGTGTGAAACAATGGGAGTTAGGACGGTAGTGATCTGGCACCAGGGCTGTAGTGATCTGGGCACCAGGGTGGTAGTGATCTGGGCTCCAGGAGAGCAGTGATCTGGGCACCAGGGCAGAAGGGATCTGGGCACCAGGGCGGTAGTGATCTGGGCACCAGGGCGGTAGTGAACTGGCACCAGTAGAGCAGTGATCTGGGCACCTGGAGAGCAGTGATCTATGCACCAGGACAGTAGTTATCTGGGCACCAGGAGAGCAGTGCTTTGGGCACCAGGACAGTAGTGATCTGGGCTGCTTACACACCACCATACTTACAAGACACTTGAGTTCACACAATGCTTTTGAACATTATCATTCTATTTTTCCCCCAACAAATTCTGCAGTTAAAGTGGAAGGGTTTGTATACATGCCTGGTCAAAAATAAATATAAAATAAATAAATAAATATTAAAAATAAATAAATGAAAGTAATAAATAATTAAATTTGCACATTACACACCTTACCGGTATAAATCCTATCCAAAAACCACACTGACAAACCCTGGTAATTAGTGCAAAGATGGATGCGTTTTGCCCCGGCTCGTGTAAATACATCCTGATGAGTGATGAGCGGACATGTTTGTAAATGTTCGTATGTTTGTATGAACATGCCGCTAATGCTAATGCATATGCTTCTACTGTATGTTCGATTTTTGTTTGGTGAACATTAACCAATCACGATAATTCTTTTTACGTTCGGGTTCGGGATCCGAACCGAACATCGGGATTAGAGATGAGCGAACCCGAACTTTCGGTATTTGATTAGCGGGGGCTGCTGAACTTGGATTAAGCCCCAAGGTTGTCTGGAAAACATGGATACAGCCAATGACTATATCCATGTTTTCCACATAGCCTTAGGGCTTTATCCAACTTCAGCAGCCACCACTAATCAAATGCTGAAAGTTCGGGTTTGGATCGACTCGAGCATGCTCCAGGTTCGCTCGTCTCTAATCGGGATGTTCGCTCATCACTAATCCTGGTATGGCCATGAGCCTTCTAACATTCACCTATTGCTTCAATGGTCAGTCACCCCCTGTATGTGCCCTTTCCACCAGTTCACTGTCACATTCATATCATTTCAGATTACAATTCCTGACTCATCTTGATGCAAATTCACTGTTTTCTGTGTTTAAGAAAAGCTAGCCTAAAATGACCCACCCATGCTGCTTCATATGCCATTATCATTCTTTTTTTCTTGAAATTACAAAAGCTGGCAAATGTTCTGTGAATTCATTACCACAAATAAGATAATACAATTGCTGTTCTTTATGCCCTGTGATAAGAGAACGGTTTGTTAACCTATCTACGCATGGGTAACTGACTGCTTGCAGTGGTTTAAAATGACTTGAAAGCAATCTAAGTCTAAATCCTCTTATTATTACACTGTGTGCACAGAGCTTGGGAATAGGAGGGCTTTTTTTCTGTGTTTGCAAGATATAGGAGGTGGAATAGAGGCTCGAGTCTTGCAACAGTTTTTTTTTTTTTCTTTTTTTTCCCTGGTACAAACGTTCAGCTGTTCTAAGGATCTTGACGTGAAGTGTAGCAGCCATGCTGTGTTCACATATCAGACAAGCAGGGGGCAGCGACAACAAACAAAGATATTTCAATTAGAAGCCACCTTCAGGGGCCATACCTACACACTTTAATCCTTTAGAAACTATCATCTCTGCAGGAACATTTAGCAGTGAAAGTTTTATCAGTGTGGCGATTTCAAAATTAAACTATGATATGATAGGTGTTAAAGGGAAAAACGAACACTTCCGTGGCCCCACGCTTTTATGGAGCTCATTTATAGCACACACTCCAGTGTGAACAGGGTTTATCCCATCAAAGCCTGGGAGAGCAAAAATTTCACAATTTCACATATGATAGAATAAACCACTGTTCACTTTGGATCTTCTGAGTGATGTGGTTAATCCTTTTTGTATTGAATGCACCCTCCGCCATATAATGCACATACCACTGCTAGTAGGGACACAATAAAGAGTATGTACACTAGTGTGTGACTATATATTGTGCATAGATATGTGCTTTACCTGCTGTTACATAATAAATGCAGTGCATAGGGGCATATGAATTACATACATATACCGTGGTGCCTTGGATTACGTGCATAATTCGTTCTGGGACCGCACTTGTAATCCAATTCACTCTTAAACCAAAGCAAATTTTACCATAAGAAATCATTGAAATGCATACAATTGGTTTCACACCCCAAAAATAATAATTTATTATTCTGAATAACATGTAAAACAAATGAAACAACCATTCAGAAACAGCTGAATATGTCATATTACAAGTTACTGTACAGTATAGCAATCAGCATGTGGTGTATAATGTATATTAACACATCAGTAGTTTGTAGATACAGGATGGAGCTGCAGATCCCCATAATGCGGGAGCGAAGTACAACAGGCTAGAATAGAGAAGCAGGGCTGCTGTCAGAGGTCTGTGTGGTCACATGACAGCAATGGGGAAGGGGTGTGTGTTCAGCATGGACCAATCAGGAAGTGAGAATAACAGAGCTATGCAGGAGAACAGTGACAGAAACTTTTTTAAACAGCAGTGTGACTGGCTGATTGTAAGTGCTGGTATCTTATAGCAACGGTGTGTATAGCTGAGTGTGAGTGCAGGCACATTATAGCAACAGTGTATAGCTGAGTGTGAGTGCAGGCACATTATAGCAGTAGTGTGTATAGCTGAGTGTGAGTGCAGGAACATTATAGCAGGAATGGAGAGGATGGGAAACACAAGGACTGACAGAGACTGCAGGGAGCATGAAAGAATAGGCAGGGCAGATGTGGGCACAGTATAGCAGCACTCTCTGTCCGGGGAGAGAAGGGTTACAGCTATGAAGAAATTTCTTCAACAGTCCTGTCCCCTGATGCAAGACCCAGCCTGAAGTGGATCTGCTATGATTTGAAAGGTGAGGGAGACTTCCTGGGTCAGAGTACAGGGCTGTAGACCCCGCTATGCAGACCATACCCCTCCCCCACTCTCCCTCCCAGCCAGCACAGGGAGCTCTTACACCAAAGTAATGCTCTTAAACCAAGTTACAATTTGGAAAAACTGTGAGCTCTTTTTGCAAAACTCTCAATCCAAGGTACCACTGTATATAATATATTGCTGTAGGAGAGTTCATAGATAGCGTTCTGTGCATTATATACCTATACACATTATATGTGGGGTGTGTATTGCATCACATGGAAGGCACTGTATACATCTTATATACTATTGCATAGATCTGCATCATATGGGTGCATGTGGATTAGCTGGATTTGTGTGCACTATTGCTGTTTGATGCACATATTGCTATCCAGCGTGTTCCCCAATTTCTGCGTTATGGATGCACTCCAAATTCAAAATTATTGTGCGCACAGAAGAATCACATTGACACATTTCTGGTCAAAGTAGATCTCATTTATTTATGTGTGCTTCTCCATATGTATACATTGCACACCAATGTTGTTAATCCACATAGCTCCATATAATGCAAACCCTATACCACCAACTACAGTAACTGTACATACATTTATGGTCTACAGTATACATTGCCACCCTTATAATGCATTACCATGTCCATACTCTAATGCCATGTCCACCCTTTCCTACAGTCCCTGCACAAGCACCTGTATTACCTGTAATACACAGTACAGGAGCCTCTATTTTGTTTGCAGGTCACCAAAGACCAGTGTGGTAGCCTACAGCTCGCCACACACCCTCCTGCACTGCTACTCTATATTCGCCTTAAGCAGTGACCATATAAAGCTAGATCCAGCTGTTCAGAGGAGATTCTGCATACCTTGCAGTTACATACAGTGACTCACAGGAGGTGTGTTCTTTACACGAATCACAAGTGTGGTTTTTGCTAGTCAAAGTTGTTTGCCTTTCCTTTTCCACTCCATCTGCCCAGTCATCATGAGGGTAGGATCTACCAGAGACACAGATTAAGCTCCTCGCTAGACAATCCTCCTCATTTCAATACAAACTCTCTACAGTATGTGTATTAAGCCACCCAGCAACAGTGCTCTATGCCTCCATATAGTATAAGCCCCCATATTAGTACCCTCTGAAACCCCATATAGCATTACCCCCCCCCCCCCGGTTCTCCATTTAGTATAGGCCCTCTCTGTTTCTTTATATAGGTCTTCTCTGTGCCTCCACAGAGACGTTAGACACCTTTGGGCCCCATATAGTCCCTCCGGAATCCCATACAGTAATTAGGTACCCCATATGTAGGAACTCCTGTTGGTAGGCCCCCTAGTAATTAGCCCTCCTGTGGTACGAACACTGCAGGCAATACGCCATGTAATTAATTCATCTATAAGCAACCACCCCCCCTAAAAGTATACCCACCCCTGTAGGTAATAGCGAGTCCTCCTACAGTAAGATCCCCCTGTAAGCAAACACCCCGTAGGTAAATCCAACCTCCCCATAGGCAATCCCCTTGTTTTGAGTCCCCCCCTCCTCCTTCCCCTGTAAGCATTCCCAACTGTGGTAAATTAAAAAACAAACCAAGAAGTATATGTAGCTCCCGTGCAGTAACCTGGCATTCACTCCACTTCCCCTCTCTGCAGGTTCACAAGTGACGCTGACCTGTGCGCCGCATCACTGGAGGTGAGAGTGCCCTCTTTTGACCAAAGGCCGGGCCCTTGGTAGAGTGGGGAGCAAGTCACTTCTCACTTTGTCAGCTGCCTCTCATTTAACTGCAAGATCTCTTTATGAATGCTTTTAGTAAAAGGGGCCTAATGCAGCACCAAAGCTGATGCCGGCCCTGAACGGCAGAACAGGAATCTAATAATTCCATGCTCTGTCGTTCTGCAGGTGGTGGGGGACCCTATGTGGTGGAGGCCCCGGGGCACGAGCCCTGGGTGCCCCCCCCCCCTTTAATCCGGACCTTGATCCAATACAACCAGGCCACAGAGATACTACCCTGGATTGCTGAACAAATATAAACACAGCCCAAGTCCCCTGAGTCGTCTCCCCCCTCCCCCCCCCCCCCACAGTATGAAACTGTTAGGGTGTGTTTACACAAATACATTTTCCAATGCAATTATTATAGCCAAAGCCAGGAACAGACTATAAATAGAGAACCACACCAACGCATTTCGCACTCTCAGTGCTTACTCATGGTGATTAAGCACTGAGAGTGCGAAACACGTTGGTGTTTTTCTCCCATGGGTAGTTAAACTTTTTTAACCAATATTAAATAAAGGACTGCTTTTAATCATTTATATTTTTGGTCTGAGTGCTGGAAGAAAACTTTTCCCCTTTCCTTGATTTACACTACAAGGCTAAGTTCACACTGCGTATATGTCCAGCCGCATATTTTGCGGCCGGACATATACGCGGTAAACTCCGGCCGGAAATTTACGCTACTTGCGGCCGGCTACGTACGGACCGCGAACTTACGCCCGAAGTCTACTTACGCTTCCCGAGCCCCCTACGTAGCGATCTGGCAGCGGTCTTTTACTTGGAAATCTTCGGCTAGCCCCGGACACCCCACAGAACATTTGGATCGGCACAAAAAGCTGCAAAAATGAAGAAATCACCACTACGTACAGGACCGCATGTTACGCTACGGGCGTAAGTTACGGCATTTTCGTCCTCAAACAATGGTCTGGTTCATTTTTTTACACCGCCCCGTACGATCCGGGCGTAAGTTCGTACGTAGTGTGAACTGTGCAGCCGTACTTCGTATACTTTCTATTATACGCAAACTACGGAAGTCTCCGGCCGCTTATTCACGGAACGCGCTACGGCCGGAAACTTACGTAGTGTGAACATAGCCCAAGGCTATGTTCACACTGTGTATGTTTCCGGCCGTAGTGCGAACCGCGAATATACGCACGTAGTTTTGAGGTTGATGCGTTCGCTTGAAAGTATACGATATACGCCCGCACAGTGCACACTACGTATGAGCTTACGGCCAGATCGTATACGGCACCGTGAAAAATGAACAAGACCATTGTTTGAGGACGGAAATGTTGAAACTCACGGCCGTGGATTTCCATGCGGTCCCGTACGGAATACTTATTTCAGCCAAATTGAACTTGATTTTTCGATCCAAAAGGTTCTGTGTGGTTTACGGGGCTGGGCGAAGATTTCCAAGTAAATGACCTGCCTCAGATCGCTTCAAAACAAGCTAGGGAAGCATAACTGTACTACGGGCGTATGTTTGCGGTTCGTACGCATCCAGCCTCATGTTGATTTTTCCCACGCCCGTAGTTTCAGCCGCACATGTACTGCGGCGTATGAAATGTGGCTGGACTCATACACAGTGTGAACATAGCTTAAATAGAGGACATTCATAAGGGAAAGAAATCTCTGATTTTCAAAAACTTTGCAGTTTATGATCATGAACATTTACAATAACCTTTTTTTGCACTTATTTTACTTTACATTCTGGGATCATATCCTATATATCAATGCAACTGCTCATCAAGAGTTGTATATTTACCACCAAGCATCTATGACACAATAAGGCTATATTCACACACTATCCAAATAGCAGTTGTTTTTATTGAACGGGCATTGTTTTACATAAAATAACGGCTGCTTTTTGTCCATAATAACCGTTGTTGTGAAATAACGGCCATTATTTGACGTTACATCACAGCTGTCCGAGTGCTGACAGATAACTATTTAGGTAGCAAAATAGACCATTCAGCTTAACCCTAGAATGCGTATTGGGGGCCTTTTAGGCCCCCATGCTTACTTTTTTGCTATTATCTGCAAAATTACTTAAGTTAGAATTTTGAAACTCCAGGTAATCCTCAAGTATGTCGTTTTTGGTAATATCCAGTTGTTCATATAATTTTTTTCATAGGCATTTCGGTGTAACAATGCTTTTTTTGTGAAAACCACATCTGTACGTGTTGGGGGCCTTTTAGGCCCCCATGTATATTTTATCATTTTCTCAGTAGTGTTTGTGTCTCAAGTTACTTTATTTGTACTCAGTAATGCTGGTGGGGGGGCCAGGGTGTGGATAATGCCATATGAGGATGTCATGTGATTTTGTGAGGGAGTGGTAAGGCCATGACATCATCTCAGGTCCTTCGGAATACAGTAATGAGCTGTGTATAGAGTAATGACGACAGTATACACTGTGAGCTAATTGTGAAGGACCTGAGATAAGATAAGATGTTGAGAGGAAGACTGATTCAGTTTCAGTTTCTCTGATTCTAAGAAGCCTGCAAATGGTAAAGCTATTGAGCTAAAGACATCCAGAGAATTGTACACCACCTAAAATAAAGTATAAAAGGTAAGAGCTGCTGAGGGTGAGAGGAGGGAGGGGGCACATTACCCTTACAGTGTGTCACACACAAGCAAAGAGTGGACAATCTTGATTGTGTTCATTGTTTTTTTCATAGTTTGCTAACATCTAGTCAGCAATGGCGCAGTCTTCCACCAAGCATCTGACTGACCAAGAGATTGAAGCAATTATGTTTCAAAGTGATGATGAAAGTGAACTATCTTTGTCCGATGACGAGTACCTGCCACCAGAGAATCAAACATCCTCAAGTGATTCTTCTTCTTCTGATGATGAAGAAGTGAATACAGTGGATCCTCAAGAAGTGATAAGTAGAACATCCAAAACGAATATTTTTTTGGACAGTAAACCTACATTAGTCGGACGTACTGCAATCCATAATATTGTGAGACAGGCTCAAGGAGCCGTGGGAAGTCCCAGGTACTTTTCCCCTAAAGACGTATTCTGTACTTTTTTTTCTGACAATATGGCAGAAGAGGTCCTTTTATGTTCAAACCTAGAAGGAAGACGTATTGCTTCTGCAAAAAATAAGTCCTGGAAAAATATCTCAAAAGAGGAACTTTATGCATACATTGGACTTTTACTGCTGGCAGGAAGTCAAAAATCGTATGATGTTCCTATACGAGAATTATTTCTGGACCCACTTTCTGATCCACACTATAAGGCGACAATGTCAGTGGACAGATATGAGGAAATTAGAAGACATATTCGATTTGATGATAAGCGAACACGTGCATTGAGGTTTGAAACAGACAAATTAGCCCCTATCACTTATATTTGGAACATATTTATCAAAAATTGCACCAAACTTTACAATCCTAGTGCTAATGTTACAGTAGATGAGCAACTTGTACCGTTCAGAGGACGCTGCGAGTTCATACAATACATGCCCAGCAAGCCTGCCAAATATGGAATCAAAATCTTCTGGATGTGTGATTCGGCATGTTATTATGGCATAAATGGCGTAATCTACTGTGGCAAAGAGGTTGGTGCACCAGCACAGAAGGATCTGGGGTCTGAAATTGTCAAAACTCTTGCTGTTCCAATATTCAGTTCAGGTAGAAACATTACCATGGACAATTATTTCACCAATGTTGAACTAGGCAATTTTCTGCTTCAAAAACATATTACACTTGTTGGTACTATCAAGGCAAACCGCCGAGAAATTCCAGAAGCACTGAAACACAATCGTCAGCGAGCACTTTATGAGAGTGTCTTTGGATTCAATAACAAAGCGACTTTGGTATCTTACAAAGCAAAGAAGGAGAAATCAGTGATTTTACTCAGTACCATGCATCACAATTGCAGTATTGACAGCAATGACAGAAAATTAAAGCCAGAAATCATCCTGTATTACAATAAAACTAAAGGAGGTGTAGACAAAATGGATGAGATGGTGGGAGAATATTCATGCAAGAGGCAAACAAAACGATGGCCTGTAGTACTTTTTTCAAATATGCTTGATGTAGCAGCCCTGAATTCATTCATCATTTATACAGAAAATCATCATTGTCAAAATTGTTTGGAAGACTAATAGAATAGAAAAGAAACATAACAGAAATGTAGCTGCAGCTAGTTTGGTATAGAATTCTATGCGTTTTTTCATATGTTTGTGAGAAATTTGGAAAAAAATAATTTTTTTGGTTTTATTTGTGAAAAATTAGTAAAATTTTGTTTACTAGTCATATTTTATTTAGCAGTTTTAAAATAAACTTGTAGAAGTTTTATATAAGTGTGTTTTTCCATGTGATTCGCATGGGGGCCTAAAAGACCCCCAACACGTTAATATGAAGATTTCTGATGTCACGCATTCTAGGGTTAATTAAGCTGGAAGTAAACACTGTCCAGGAGCCTCTTTTCTATACATTGTGAAATGGTGGCTACCGCAGCGCAGCTCCCATTCATCTGGAGGAAGACAGAACAACAATACTTTTTCCCCAGAAATCCTCTTTAGTTTTCCAGCAGTATTATGTCGTCCCAGGTTTCTTGGTCACTGTGTATACTGTCTGCTACACGGTACGTAATATTATTATTGTAGTATATGGGATATTCTAGTAGTGAGCTTTTTATTACATACTGTACATTCATGGAAATATTACATATTACAATCAGGGACTGTTGTTGTTATTATTATTATTATTATTATTATTATTATTATTATTATTATTATTATTAATGTTTACTCTATGACAAAATGTTTGGGTGGGCACCAACAGAAGCCACAGTTACTGAACGTCTTCTCTGCATGAATTACAAGTGATGTCTTCTCTAAGTTGTTCACTTTTCCTTTTCTTCTCCATCTGGCTCGGCCATTAGGAAGACTTCTCCAGCCAAGACTTGTCTCCTCAGAATCTGCCAAACATCGCTGCAGCATTATCCTCATCTCTACTCAAACTCCCCATGTGTATTTGTAGTATACCAGAGCGCAATTCCTGTGGCTGGGTTGAGGATGGCACCTTTCCACAAGTAGTTTATTGTCTATTTTATGACGTAACTAGACATGAGCGAACCTCGAGCATGCTCGAGTCCATCCAAACCCGATCGTTCGGCATTTGATTAGCGGGGGCTGCTGAAGTTGGATAAAGCTCTAAGGTTGTCTGGAAAACATGGATACAGCCAATGACTATATCCATGTTTTCCCCATAGCCTTAGGGCTTTATCCAAGTTCAGCAGCCACCAGTAATCAAATGCCAAATGATCGGGTTCGGATCGACTCGAGGTTTGCTCATCTCTAGACGTAACATGTCTTATGTTAAACTGTTATATGCCTTTCTCTGTACCAGTGTAACTAGCAGGCAGAGAATGGGTTACATGTAGAGGTGAGCGAGTACTAAAATGCTCGGGTGCTCGATACTTGAGACGAATATTTCCCAATGCTCGAGTGCTCGTTTCGAGTAACAAACCCCATTGAAGTAAATGGGAAACGGGAATTTTTGCAGGGGACCAAAGCTCTGCACAGGGAAGGTCGCCTGAAAACCTGGAAACCTCAAAAAATGATGTAAACACCACGGAAAGGAGAGGAAACAGCAGGGGAAGCATGTATGGACGCCTCTGGGGCTGGCTAATTGCAACATTATGCCAAATTATGGGCAACAGCCGGGTGGTTGCCCTCAGTACAATTTTGCTGACCCAGACCAAGATGGGCAAGACACAGGTGCTGGCACATGTTAGGAAAGCACCCAATTATGTGCAACTGGGAGGACTTTTGGTGTAGTCTATGAAGTCTCTGTGTACCAGGTACCAGGTGCTTTTTGTTTTAGAGCACCCGTTACACTGCACACTGCAAAGCCAGGATAGGTGTAGCTGCACTACAGATCCCAATAAGCCAAGGTACAGCAGCAGCAAAAATGAATACTGAGAGGACTTTGGGCAATTTCTTTGGGGTCTTTGTGGACCATGTGCTGTCCTCTTTCTGTCACCAGTTGCTCTGCACAGTGTGCAGCCAAGATGGCGATGGCTGCACTACAAGTCCCAGCCAGCAGCCAAGAGTAGCAAAAAAAATAAAAATGTAGTTGTAGCCCTTAGAAGGACTGTTGGGTTCTTTGTGGATGATTCCTCCCTAACAGACACTACTATTCCCACCCTAACACTCTCCCTGACATCCAGCTCATCCAGCGTCTGAAGCGATCATCGCGGGACCTGATTCTTATATGCCCAGGTCATCTGATCGGGCCAGCCAATCGCTGGTATCGACATGTACGGTTCCCACGTGATGCTACAAGCTCCCAAAGCCTCTCCTTCATGATGATTGGCTGAGAAACAGCTGCCAAACATGCAGGAAGAGGAAGATGCAATTGTCTCGGGTATCGCGAGATGCTCGTCCAAGTAACCAGCACCATCAGGTACCCTAATACTCGAACGAGTACCAAGTTGGGACGAGCATGCTTGCTCATCTCTAGTTACATGCTTTACACAGCACACTACACAAACTGTTATGAAATACGTAATGTCTTTAGGGGGAATGCCCTAGGTAGTGTAAGAGGCCCCTAGAACTTGCTAGAAAGTGGGAGGAGTATGCCAATAGGCTCCCCATAAAAGGTTTGCAGATGCAGTGTGTAGCTGAGAAAAGTTCAGTTGGTGTTATTGAGACAACATCACACAGAGCAAAGACAGGAAAGTTGCTGAGGGTAACAAGGAGAAAGGTTATTACAAGCAGAGCAGGAAAAGATTAGCTGGAGGTGAGAAAAAGAGAGACTTTGAGTGAAAGTTTATCAGTCGCACCCTCAGGAAAGGGCCAGCATGTCTACAGTTAGTGGGAATCCTGACAGGAACCCAAGTGCATGGACTTGACTGTATAGGGTAGTAGAGTTAACTTAGGTCTCTGTACCCTTCTTTATGAATTTGGGGGGTAAAATTTATTAGGACCCCTGGATACCTATAGGACCAGAAAGTTGTGGCTTAAGGCCTGGCCTAGTAACATTAAAGCAGAAAGCTCCCTAGCAGACTGGGAGGGAAAGCGACTCAAGCACCATTGAGGGAGAGGTCCACAGGATCACAGTGCTCACCAGCGTCCCACTCGTACTGACAGACCAAGGTCTGGGGCAGATCATCTCTCCACACACCACCAGACTCTAGGGGCACAGTACCCCCTTACAGTCTGTCAGTGTTAACAGCTGTATGCTGTAACAACACCTACAAGTTCTTCAGTAAAGGAGTTTTGTTATACCGCCTCCATCCTTATCTCCCTGTTGTCTGGTCCTCCTGCACCACATCACCATCAAGGGCCATGTTACCGGACAGCAGTATTTGGGGTGGCCCCGGGGGAACTACATGTCCACACTACCGACCACCTTACACACAGGTGCAGTCCCCCTACAAAAACCTCTGCAGTAGCCCACAGAAGAGAGGGAAAATACAGGGAAGTGCCAGAGAGTAACCTGTTCCTGGGGAAGCCCTTGTGCCCACATGAGACCGTGACTCATCATTAAGGCTGTGGTGCACCACAAGACCCAGCCATCCTGCAGGTACAGCATCCTCTCACTCTGCAACTCTCAGTGCATCTCCCCACTCAGGAGCTCAGCGCTACGCACAGGAGAGGTATAACCACCCACAAGCCAAAGACTACTACCACCATCATCCTCACCTCATCCCCCTCACTTTCTTCCACATGCCCCGACTCACTGCATATTTCTTCACATAGTATCAGTGCCCCCTCTGTGCCCCCCATAGAAGCTGATATGCCCAATATGTGTCTTTAAAAGGCAGTCAGGCCACCCCCATATATTATAGGTGTACTCTATGGGGGAGATTTATGAAAGGGTGAAAATATACACCTGGTGTAAACTGCTCACAGCAACCAATCACAGCTCAGCTTTCAGCTCTGGTAAAATATAAGAGGAGCTGTGATTGGTTGCTGTGGACAGTTTACACCAGGTGTATATTTACACCCTTTCATAAATCTCCCCCTATGTCTTTTTTGTGTCTCCATATAGTATAGGTCCCTTTTATGCACCTGGATAGTATAGCCCCATCTGTGAACCCATATAGTAGTTAGACCTTGTTGTATCCCCAACTAATAATTGGGTTCCTTTGTGTCCCCACATGGTAGGTGGGCTTTTCTTTTTTCCCATATAGTAGTTGGTCCTTCTATGCATTCAAATAGGTAGTACGTCCAATGCCCCCCCCCCCCTCAAGTAGCTTGTGTGCACAATAGAGCTTTTCCCCTGGTAGTCAGCACCCCCAGTAAATTGTATCCCCTGTGTAGATAATCTCTCTGTAATATCATCCATTTCTGTAGACAATCCCCCTGTAGCATGCCCCCTTACTTGTAGGTAATACCCCCTTTCCCCACAACATTCTCCCTGTAGGCAATTCCCCTGTGGACAATTCCTCTCCCCCTGTAGGCAATGACCCCCTCCAGTAGGCAAGACCTACACTACCGTTCAAAAGTTTGGGGTCACCCAAACAATTTTGTGTTTTCTATGAAAAGTCACACTTCTTCACCACCATACGTTGTGAAATGAATAGAAAACAGATTCAAAACATTGACAAGGTTAGAAATAATTATTTGTATTTGAAATAACATTGTTTTTACATCACACTTTGCTTTCTTCAAAGAATCCTCCTTTTGCAGCAATTCCAGCATTGCACACCTTTGGCATTCTAGCTATTAATCTGTTGGGGTAAGCTGGAGAAATTGCCCCCCACGCTTCTAGAAGCAGCTCCCACAAGTTGGATTGGTTGGATGGGCACTTCTGGCGTACCATACGGTCAAGCTGCTCCCACAACAGCTCAATGGGGTTCAGATCTGGTGACTGTGCTGGCCACTCCATTACCCATAGAATACCAGCTGCTGCTTCTGCTGTAAATAGTTCTTGCACAATTTGGAGGTGTGTTTAGGGTCATTGTCCTGTCGTAGGATGAAATTGGCTCCAATCAAGCGCTGCCCACTGGGTATGGCTTGGCGTTGCATAGTGATAGCCTTCCTTATTCACAATCCCTTTTACCCTGTACAAATCTCCCACCTTACCAGCACCAAAGCAACCCCAGACCATCACATTACCTCCACCATGCTTAACAGATGGCGTCAGGCATTCTTCCAGCATCTTTTCATTTGTTCTGCGTCTCACAAACGTTCTTCTTTGTGATCCAAACACCTCAAACTTGGATTCATCCGTCCACAACACTTTGTTCCAGTCTTCCTCTGACCAATGTCTGTGTTCTTTTGCCCATCTTAATCTTTTTCTTTTATTGGCCAGTCTCAGATATGGCCTTTTCTTTGCCACTCTGCCCTGAAGCCCAAAATCCCGCAGCCGCCTCTTCACTGTAGATGTTGACACTGGTGTTTTGCGGGTACTATTTAATGAAGATGCCAGTTGGGGACCTCTGAGGTGTCTGTTTCTCAAACTAGAGACTCTAATGTGCTTATCTTCTTGCTTAGATGTGCAACGCGGCCTCCCACTTCTTTTTCTACTCTGGTTAGAGCCTGTTTGTGCTGTCCTCTGAAGGGAGTAGTACACACCGTTGTAGGAAATCTTCAAATTCTTAGCAATTTCTCGCATGGAATAGCCTTCATTTCTAAGAAAAAAAATAGACTGTCGAGTTTCAGATGAAAGTTCTCTTTTTATGGCCATTTTGAGCGTTTAATTGACCCCACAAATGTGATGCTCCAGAAACACAATCTGCTCAAAGGAAGGTCAGTTTTGTAGCTTCTGTAACGAGCTAGACTGTTTTCAGATGTGTGAACATGATTGCACAAGGGTTTTCTAATCATCAATTAGCCTTCTGAGCCAATGAGCAAACACATTGTACCATTAGAACACTGGAGTGATAGTTGCTGAAAATGGGCCTCTATACACCTATGTAGATATTGCACCAAAAAACAGACATTTGCAGCTAGAATAGTCATTTACCACATTAGCAATGTATAGAGTGTATTTGTTTAACCCCTTAGCGACCCATGACGTATCTGATACGTCATGGTGCCGCTCGGGGTGTTCTGAGCGGGGTCCCGCCGGGACCCCGCTCTGAACGGCGCTGATCCCGGCTGACACGTGCAGCCGGGCAGTGCCTCTATTAGGCCTCTAATTAAGCCTCTAAGTTCAGCTGTCAAACCTGACAGCTGCACTTAGAGGCTTCAGACCTCACGTCCCTGGTGTCTAGTGGGACGGATCTCCCCCCCGCGATGCGATCGCGGGGGGGGAGATCCGTTCTTCTGCCCGTGCCGGGCCTCAGCGTCGGAATGACGCTGATCCCGGCTCGGCAATAGATTGCTATGGCCTGCAGCAGGCCATAGTAATCTATGACCGATCTAATCGATCTTTGCTGTGTATATACACAGCATTGATCTCTATGAGAGATCAGTGCTGTCTATATACAAGTCCCCCAGGGGGGCTTCTAGTTACAGTAAAAAAAAAAAAGTAAAAAAGTGTTTTTATTAATAAAAAATCCCCTCCCCTAATAAAAGTCCAAATCACCCCCCTTTTCCCATTTTATAAATATAAATTAATAAATAAATAAAAAAATAAACATATTTAGTATCGCCGCGCGCATAATCGCCCGAACTATTAATTAATCATATTCCTGATCTCGCACGGTAAACGGCGTCAGCGCAAAAAATTCCAAAGTGCAAAATTGCGCATTTTTGGTCGCATCAAATCCAGAAAAAATGTAATAAAAAACGATCAAAAAGTCGTATATGCGCAATCAAGGTACCGATAGAAAGAACACATCATGGCGCAAAAACTGACACCTCACACAGCCCCATAGACCAAAGGATAAAAGCGCTATAAGCCTGGGAATGGAGCGATTTTAAGGAACGTATATTTGTTAACAATGGTTTGAATTTTTTACAGGCCATCAGATACAATATAAGTTATACATGTTATATATCGTTGTAATCGTAACGACTTGAGGAACATGCATAACAAGTCAGTTTTACCATAGGACGGACGCCGTAAATGCAAAACGAAAATAGGCTTTGACCTTAAGGGGTTAAAGTTAGGACTAGTTTAAAATTATCTTCATTGAAAAGTACAGTGCTTTTCCTTCAAAAATAAGGACATTTTAATGTGACCCCAAACTTTTGAAGTTTATGTAGGTGATGTCCCCTGAAGGCAATGTCCTCCCCCTATAAGTGATGCCCACTGTAGGCAATCTATTCAGCCCCCCCCCCCCCCCCCCCCCCCAAGGCATTATTCTCCCCGTAGGTGAAACCCCCTATTGGCAACAACACCCCCTAACCCCTCCATCAATGTCCCCTGACCCCCCCCCCCTGTTTGAAATCCCACTGTAAGTGATACTCCATATCGGCAATCTCTCCCTCCTCTTTAGGCAATCCATACATGTAGAAATCCCTTTACAAGTCCGTAGTAAGACTCCTTACCCAAGTGCTCCTCCAATCACCTTGTAAAACACAAAAAGCAACAAGCACATATACTCACCATCTTCCTCTCCCCACTTTGCCTGCACATCACTCATGCACCAGGGAGCTGGGAGAGGGAGCGGCCTCTTGTGGCAGAAGTTAGTAATGCTGTCTCAAGCCACAAGAGTGACTGGCAGAGTGGGGAGCCAATGGCTCTTCTCTCTGCCGATAGGGGTGCCGCCATCTCATTGGGAATGCTCACAGTTAAAGGCCAGAACACAGTGCTGCAGCGGGTTGCACTGTTACTTCTGCCACTGCATAATGTAACTATGCGGCAGACAAGTGGGATATTAACTGGTGGTGGCGTTATAATAGGGGCAATCTCACTGGGCCCCCATGGAGCTTAGGGCCCCAGGCAGTAGCCCAGATTGCCCTCATTATAATCTGCCTATGGTTACACATACACATGGTTATACATACACATAACCATGCATAAACACTTACACATATGCACAGACACACAAATAGAGCATGTGTATAAGTAGTTACTAACAAATACATTCACACGTCCAAGTTCATTCGCCTCTATTGTTGAAGCCCAGGCTCCCCTTACTAAGACCCCTTACCTTAGTATGTGTGCTGCAGTTTTGTGATTATCATGGTTTTCTCACTAGCGGTTTAGTAATCTGTACTTTATAATCATTCTGCTCTTGCTGTAATAGAAATCAGCTCTCCATGCACTGACTTCCTGGGGAGTCGGTGATAGACTTATGTTTATACACAGCAGCCAATTTGAGGAGGTAGAGTTGCAGCATGAACCTTGTAGGTACTTACTTACATGTCATTTTCTAGCTTCTGAATGGACAGTTGCTTTAATAAAGAAGGTTTTATTATTAATGATAAACTTAATGATAAACTTATTATTTAATAAGCCCTTAATCCTGCCCGGGTGCAGTACATTACTTCTCCTGCCTCCAACCCTCAGCATCAGCCCCACTATACCAACCGTTATCAGTTCAGAATACTAAATATTCACTTTTATATGAGCTGTAGCAGAGAGATGACTGTCCAGGGGCCTGACATATGATGTAGTTAGTTGGGTCCTGAGGTGCAGAGAATAGAATGGAATTATTGGCTAAAGGAGTAGTTGTGTGGTATACTGTAAATGGACATGCATTTTAGGGCCGGCTCAAGGTTTCTGCGGAAACAAGGTTTCTTGGGCGAAAGAGCCTCAGCGGGCCCCTAATTTATCTATCTATCTATCTATCTATCTATTACTATGCACAATCACTTAAGACACCGCTAACATACACAAACACACACTGACACACACACACGCACACACATTACTGACATGTACAATACTAACTGACACACACACACACACACAAACATTACTAAATGACACACACATTACTGACTGACTGACACACACACACATTACTAAATGACACACACATTATTGACTGACGCACGCATACATAGACACATTACTGACTGACACACACATTACTAAATGACACACACATCACTAACTGATGCATGCATACACACATTACTGACTGACACATACACAAACATTACTAAATGACACACACACATTACTAACTGACCCACACACATTACTGACTGACACACATTACTAAATGACACACACATCACTAAATGACACACACACTACTGACTGGCGCACGCATACACACATTATGGACTGACACATACACACACACATTACTGGCTCACACACACACATTACTAAATGACACACACATTACTAACTGACACACACACACATTACTGACTGGCGCACACATACTTACATTACTGACTGACACACACATACACACACACACATTACTAAATGACACACACATTACTGTTTGACGCACGCATACACACATTACTGACTGACAAACACACACATTACTAAATGACCCCCACACACATTACTAAATGACCCACACACACATACACATTACTGACTGACACATACCCAATTTACTGACTGACACACTTACAATACTGACTGACACACACACACACACACACATACGAATAGCACTTACAGCTCAGTTTTCTCCCTCTTCCTCGCTGCCGGAGCTGATCTCCTCACTGTAGTATTGAGGACCTGCCGGTCATGGGATCAGGTCCTTCACCCCCCCCCCCCCCCCCCCCCCCTCTCTGCAGGATGTTCACAGGTCCTGGTCTTTCTATGTTTTCTGATGTTCAGCGCTCACCTTGTACTACAGTGAGGGGGCTGAATAATAGAACAAGGGGGCCCCTCGTCCTCTCTGGGCCCCTGGAGGATCTGGGGCCCTTGTAAGCCCTGTGCTGACGCCAGGCCCTGATTCATTTGATTGACACAATCAGTCCCCTCATACAATAAATTACTTTAAATTAATAATGTCACCGTATTTTATATGTGGATAAAGCTGTCATACTATACAAATAAAAAATGCCATCACCACACTTTTTTTTTGCAGTTTTTTTTGCCAGACATCTTTCGCAGCCAAATAGTGTTTATTATTTTAAAATTAAGGACGTTATTTTGAAATAACGGACATTAGTTGGGCATGAAATGAGGGCCATCCAAAACATTGGCAAAAACAAGACGTTGTGTGGTCGTGGTCCATTGAAGTGAATGGTAACTGCATTACTGCACATGCTGTAAGCTCCTCCTAGTTGTGTCTGATGGCAGCCACAATTAAGCAGTCATTGAGCTCTGCAATAATGGACACTTGAAGGTAGGGATTTTTAACCTTAAGGGTACAAACCCACTTGACGTATTTGCTGCGTGAATCAGTCTTAAAAATAAGCAGGCAAAACGCAGGTTGGCTTTATACAATTGTTCTGCGTTAAAATACGCAATTGCGTATTTTTGAAGCGTGAAGCTACATGCGTTTTTCCCACAGGTTGTTAACAACTGATGCTTTGCTAAAAACAAGCTTCACGCTTCAAAAATACGCAAAGCCAACCTTGTACAAAGCCAACCTGCGTTTTGCCTGCTTATTTTTAAGACTGATTCACGCAGCAAATACGTCAAGTGGGTTTGTACCCTAAAGGACAACTCCGGCGGGACCCCCCCCCCCCCCAAAAAAAAAACACAGACACACACAGACACACACAGACACCATACTCACCATCCCTCCGGTGACGATCGCCACTCCATTCGCCCGCCGTCCGCCTCACCGTCACCTGCGTCCGCTGTCCAGCGATGTCTCTTACTTCCGGGTCCATGAGAGAGAAAAGGCTGCCAGTGCACTTGCGCACCGGCAGCCTTTTCATTGGCTGGAGCGCATCACATGGCTTCCAGCAAGCTCAGCCAATCAGGGCTGAGCAAGCTGGAAGCCATGTGATGCGCTTCAGCCAATGAAAAGGCTGCTGGTTCGCATGTGCACCAACAGCCTTTTCTCTCCCATTCACTCTCAATGAAGACGCCGAAGAGGAAGAAGACCCGGACCGCCCCCCAGCTCTGACGTCACCCGTCACCAGATGCCGCCCGGGAGAAGAGGACCGTGACGACCGTAATAGGTAATGTATACATTCTTTAACTTCCAGGGTGGGGGGGTCGGGAGTCGGAAAGTGGGGGAAGGGGGCCAGACCGGGTATTTAACCACATTACAAAGTTATATAACTTTGTAATGTGTGTTAAATAAGCAAAAAAAAAATTTCGCCGGAGTTGTCCTTTAAAATGTCACTGTTTTTTATTTTTATTTTTTTTCCAGTAGTACAGGAGATTTTAAGAAACTTTGTAATTGGGTTTATTATTTTAAAATTTCAGTGTTTTTGTTTTTCCCTCCTCCCCTTCTAAGAGCTCTAGCACTTTCAGTTTTCTGGGCCATGTAAGTGCTTGTTTTTTACAAGAATAGTTGTACTGTGTCTTTCATTTTACCATAACATGTATGACAGAATTCCAAAAT
The DNA here is from genome assembly GCF_027789765.1 of Dendropsophus ebraccatus. Taxonomy (NCBI): domain Eukaryota; kingdom Metazoa; phylum Chordata; class Amphibia; order Anura; family Hylidae; genus Dendropsophus; species Dendropsophus ebraccatus. Next base: position 139,290,588 of record NC_091460.1, on the reverse strand, counting down.
GATTATTTATGAAGATATAAATAGGTGAAATCGTAAAAAAAGATTGCAATATGGTAACGTTTGGGGGGTTCCTGTGTCTCCGTAATGCACTATATGGTAAAAGCGTCATGATACTATTATTCTATAGGTCAGTCCGAACACAACCATATGCAGGTTTACGCAGATTCTCTAATGTTCGTGTACGCCGTTTGCAGCTCCCAATGACGCTTGTTATATTTTTAACAATTACGCACGCTATGGTATATGATATGTTTATTTGCTTATTTATTTATTTTTATATGTTTTATTTATACAATGGGAAAGGGGGGTGATTTAAACTTTTATTGGGGGAGGGGCTCTGGGGTAGTGTATTGGTATTTTTAACTTTTTTTTTTACACATTTGAAGTCCCTTTGGGGACTTTTATATACATTAGTGTGATTATTCATTAGTGTGATAGTCATACTGCGGAGGTCCAGATCGGTAAGTGAATGGGGACTCCCCCTGTCACTTACACTTAAATGCCGCGGCCGCGCCGTTATCGCGGCGTTTAAGTAGTTAATGGCATGCGGCAGCACGATCGCTGCAACCTGTCATTAACGGTGAGGTGACGGCTGCTCACTGCAGCCAGCCCCCACCTCCTATGAAGCGCGCTCTGCTTCAGAGAGCGCTTCATAGCAGGAGAAACACCCTGGACGTACAGTTACGTCCAGGGTCGTCTGGTGACAGACTTACATGTCGTAACTGTACGTCCAGCGTCGTCTAGGGGTTAAAATGTAAATTTACAGATTTACCAAAGGAAAATGGATAGAATTTTGGATATAGTATATAGAGTTAAAAACAATTCTACCTGCTGCAGCTATTGTGAGAACATTACTTGTAAGTTAACTGCTTTACGTGTATGGAAATAACTTACGAAGCTGTGCAAGATGCTTTATTATATGTTTAATAGGCATTATAAATGTCAGGCAATTCCTTACAAGTGAAAGGAACTTTAGTTTTATACTTTATCTGTGTCAGAATAATACAAATCCCTGTAACAATTATGAAAAGAGATTAATAGTTAAGATTTGTGAAAAGTGTTGTTGAGACGTTTCTTGTCAAGTACCTTTCAAAATTTTGCTTTAATTTCATTTAATGAATAATCAAGATAAAAAAAAGTATAGTTTAACTTTCAGAAGTACATGTTCATGTAATTTTATAATGACAATTTTAATATATTTAATGTCTTGTATAAAATTGAATTGATAATTGCTTTAGCGGTTTCATATGTTACCATAGTTCACTTAACAAGTAGCCATAGCGCAGGGAGCATGGAGCTTATTTAGTTGTATCATACATAAAAACTTTTCTTTTTAAATCAGATGGTGAAGTGAAGAATTTATTACAGCCACTTATAATTGCTACTGGTTCCTCAATACCACAACAAAAAGCTAGATTAAGATTATGTAGTGGTCAGGTTCAGAAAGGCTGAGAAAGTCTATTGTCGCGGCAAGGTGAGGAGGAAGTCTGGCCTCCTCCCGCACCTAATTTTTTAAAGGAGTACTCTGGCAAAAATCTTTTTCTTTCAAATCAACTGGTTTCAGAAAGTGCCAGAGATTTGTAATTTACTTCTATTTAAAAATCTCAAGTCTTCCAGTACTTATCAGCTTCTGTACATCCTGCAGGAAATTGTGTTTTCTTATCAGTCTGACACAGCGCTCTCTGCTTACATCTCTGTCCGAGACAGGAACTGTCCAGAGTAGTAGCAAATCCCCATAGAATACCACTCCTACTCTGGACAGTTCCTGACATGGACAGAGGTGGCAGCAGAGAGCAGTGTGACCAACAAAACACAGCAATCACTGAGCTCAAGGAGATCAGTGAAAAAATTCCAATGAAGTACTCAATCAATAGTCTCCACTGATGCCCCCAAAATTTGAATATGCAAAAAAGGAGTCCGTGGAGCCTCGGTTGCGAGTCTAAAAACACGGAATAGCCAGATATCCCTACCCTGTTGCCACTTGGTGCCTCTAGATAGGGAGAGCTCCACACCACCCTGTTAGGTAGCCCCTTGAGTCCCACTTAGTTGCGAGTATTTTAACATAAATAGGGAAACAACAGGGTGGCCCCTTTTGTGTCAAAGTCCAACTCAAGGTGCGAGTATTGTGACATGACAAGGGCTTCCATCCACAGACAGCTGTTTTGGGGTATTTGCCCCTCGTCAGTGTGGAGCAGGATTCTAGCTAGTTGGGGCAATAACAAATCAACCAACAAAACACAGCAATCACTGTGCAAATCAACCAATTCCAATAAAGTACTCAATCAAGAGTCTCCACTGATGCCCCCCAAAATTTGAAGTGTTAAAGTGTAATTTTACCAACGTAGCAGGATACGTTGCAGCATATTACAATGCAGTCTATGGCGCTTCCATAAGTTTCATCAAATGCTTCAGAAGGAGGTAGCGTACTCACCAGCATTTTGACAACATTGTCTGTTGCACCAGCGAAAAGATAGATATGTTTGGATATGTTTAAAGAAGTTTTGGGCATCCCCCCCCCCCCCCCCCGGAAAATCCAGATGTGAATTAAAAAAAAAAAAATTTATAAAAAGGAAAAGACACATACTTCTTTCTGCTAAATCCACTGTTGGATTTGGCTCAAGAAATTGCCTTAAGAACAAAAGTGATGTTTTTAAACACCACCATCACCAAATTTTGTGTGTAACACCACCCTAATGTGAATTTGAAGTGAAAATTTGCATCAAAATAAGATTTCATTAGTCACAACTATGAAAAAAAATAGCATATAGGTAGGCAAAAAGAGCGCCTGAAAAGGAGCAGCACTTCACACAAAAAATTGCCCACCAAATCGCTTTGCTTACATTAGAAAATACTCAAAATAAATATAGTTAAAAACAAAAGCTAAACTATCAACATACTGGATTAAAATGTTGCAAAAAAAACAAACAAAAATAAAACAAATTCAGTAACCTGGCCCTAATTTCCAGAATACAGGCCAGTCCAGTAATACAATAGAGAATATATTTCAGAGAAGGCAGACATTTTTTGTTGCCTTAAAGTTGTACATTATATTTATGGAAAATTCTTTCTACTAGAAATGAGCAAAGCCGGAAAAAAATTGTCTGCTTTGGCTGATTTGTCCCTATATCACTCTGTTAGTCTCTCCCTTCTCTGCTGTAACTGCCTGCAGCCATCCTGCTCTCTCCTCCACACACAGCCGACTGGCCGCCTCCGTTACCAAACCGCCTTATGAATAGGGGGAGGAGCTGACATCACAGAGGGGTCTGCAGATAATTGGATGGGCGCTCAGGATTATGGTTAATCCCTTTTATTCTACCCAGTGATGCTCCAGACATCATGTGCAGCCACCATTTTTATTTATTTTTTGCTAATTTCCTTAACAAATTGGCGGGAATTCGCTTTGCAGAACAAAGCAAATTGACAGTGCAATTCACAGCGATTTGCCCGATTCTTCGCTCATCTGTACTATTCCATCAATTCTATCAATTTGACAAGAGATGGGGAGATGCTACAACACTAACATACCAAAACAACTGGTACCAATGGTCCCTGAGCCTGCAGTGAAGTAATCTTCACAATTCTCACCTCTGCTATATTGTGTACTTATATTCTATATTCTGTATGTATATATATATATATATATATATATATATATATATATATACACAGTATATTTATTGCAGTGAAATGATAGAATCAGGAATTTGATCAAATCCTCAAGGGATGTGATCAAATCCCGGGAAATGATGAAGTGACTGCGCCGCTTTATCATTTCCCTAGGGAGTTGAACAAATCACTGACCCCTTTTAGGGAAATTATGGAATGAACTCTATCATTTCCCCCTGCAATATAGAATTTGTTTACCGTATTGCCTCTCTGCTCCCCCCAGCCTGTCCGCTCTACTCGTTGTCCACCTCCGCCGCCTCTCTGCTCCCTGTTCCACTCATTTCGCCTGCTACACGCTTCCTGCGCCCCTATCCTGTCCGCTCTGCTCCCCATATGCCTGCCGGGAGGTGTACCTTTCTGTTCCCAGTCCGCCTCCGGTCCCGTCTGCCCCGTCCTGCAACATGCCTCCTGCTCCCATGGCCTGTCCGCTCTGCCCCCGTCCGCCTCAATGCCGTATGCCTGCCTGGAGGTGTGCCGCTATGCTCCCAGTCCGCCTCCGGTCCCGTCCTCCCCGCCCCGCCACCATATGCCTGCCGGGAGGTGTGCCGCTCTGCTCCCCCGTCTGACCTGCCGCCATATGCCTACGGGGAGGTGTGCCGCTTTGCTCCCCCGTCTGCTTCTGTCGCCAAACATAGAGCGACTCTTTGATAGTTCTTTCCATCCTTTCCCTGAAAGGGGTCAGTGATTTCATCAAATCCCTAGGGAAATGATGGAACGGTGCGTTCATTTCATAATTTCCTGAATTCCTGAATTCTATCATTTCACTGCAACATATATATCCCCTGTATGGAATGATGTGGTAAAGAAGCAATGCACAGAATGAATAACTACAGCAAAATGCAAAGTACAGATGCCAATGTAAATCACACATAAACCATATACATTGAGCAAAGTTCTGTATACTAAAATCACAAACACAATTTCTATCAATTGTAACCAATAATTAAGACCAATAATAATTGTATAAAAAAAAAAAGTCTTCAAAATTTAAAGTTTTCTTCTTGCCTTTAGTAACCAAAGTTCATCGTTCCTTAAAATTATGCTGAGTAAATGAAACACGGCCTGATCGTTTTCTTCATACAACAAGGGCACTTTTTATCTTTAGCCAGTTTTGATCCATGATGCTTTCGATTTTCAAGGCCTCCTCGCAAATTACAACAAGGACACTTGTAATTGTCATTCAAGGTAAACTGGAGTGTGACATTTTATATAAACCTATCCATTTCAATTCTTCTTAAGTAACCGTAACCACTTTTAACTGAAACCACTTTGGAACGTTTCCTGCTGCAGAAAATGGATGAATTATGATTTAACATTAACATTTTCAATATATTTTCCCGACTTTTGTTAATCTGTCACAATTTAGAATTTTCTTTGCACATGCACCGTATTATCTAGCCGTGATTAACTGGAAAATATAAGATTAGAATATGTAAACATTCTCACTACATCATAGAACTTAGAATTTTTAAAATGTTGGAAAGAGAACCTTGTTATCTATCATACTGAGAGTTAAGATCTCTATTGTTGGCTATTTCAGGCAGAAAAAAAGGCTCCCTGCTGTGTCCTTCACTGGGTTTACTGACAAAAAGTTTGATATGCTTATGAAATATGCCTCCCTAATGATCAAAGCCTAATGTCAAATATTTCTGTTCTCAAAATCTCCTTAATCTTTCGTGTAAAAACTTATGAACATTACCTGTAACTTATACAAATCAACTGTCATGTTCGGTTAACAGCACAGGGGAACATTTGCCCTTTTCTCCCAAAGCTCCGGGGGTAATATACAATAAAGTGCAAAAAAAAAAAAAAAATACAGGCATGCGGTAAACAAGGCACTTGATGAAATCGTTTTTCTCTGTTTGTTGTATATCTACATTTCTAACTTAAAGGGTTATTCCAGTAACACATTTTTTTTTTCTTTAATTCACTCCAGGTGCCGCCCTGATCCCCTGCAGCTGTCGTTCTGATTGGTCCTAGTCCCCACAGGTGTTGGCTGATTTCTGGTTGTCCCTTGATATCACCACTGTAGACAGTGATTGGTGGGGCAGGAAGTTTCTTTGGGAACAATAGGTCTTATGAACCAGGAAAAAGCTGAGAGCAGCAGGGACCAGAAGCCTCAGAACGGAGGCTGCAGGAGATTAGGCAGGTGAGTATGGTTTCTTCTTTATTTTTACAGCAAGCAAAGTCAATTAGAAAAAGTTTTGTGCCACCAATGTCACCTATATACATGTAAGCACTGCTAGTCCTGTGCTTGTGTACTGTATTGTATAATAAATTGTAGCAAAGCCCTGTATTCGTCTTTCCACCCTGTATTCATTTGATTCTATAGAACAGCCTGTTCTTCCTCTGTAGCCCCTGAAGAAAAAAAAGTGGACTTTGTATGGGTCTTATTACACGGTCCGATGAAGGCCCAATAATAAACGTAAATGTTTACTGGACCTATTACAGGGCCCGATAATCATTTAACAAGGGCTGCAGGGACATCGTTACCGATGTCCTTGCAGCCCTTGTTCAAACTTTATACATTAACTGTCCAGGCTGCAGCGCTCCTCTTGTTCTTTGCTTCTCCCCGGGTCTGTTCGCTCCAGCTTCAGACAGCTCAGCCAATCACTAGCCGCAGCGGTCCCGGCCAGTGATTAGCTGAGCGGCCTGTTAGCTGAGACAGGCCGCTCTGAAGCTGGAGCGCGCAGGACCTGGGGAGAAGCACAGAGCAAGAGGAGCCCTGCAGCCTTAATAGGTAATGTATTCTTCTTTGGCAATCGTCATCGTCTTTGGCACCACTATTACACGTAGCAATGAGCGGTCGGCGCCCGACAATTATAGGTCAGAATCTATATCAACGATCAGCCGATGACAATGATCATCGGCTCTTCGCTGTTTTTATTAGACGGTACGATAATCGGCCGGACAGGGCCGATTCAGCCGTTTATCGTTCAGTGTAATAGTACCCTATGTGTGTGTTTTTGTGCGTGTATGTGTGTTTGTGTGTATTAAAATCCGTGTGTGTGTGTGTGTGTGTGTGTGTGTGTAATACTTCACAGGTTTCATAAGTTTATGAGTATTTAGTCTAAAATAAACAGTGATAGCACCATATGCAGACACTTTTTACATAACAAAAATACTAATAAAGAACTACAAATTCCTGCCCATCTCATGTGACATTATTGTCCATTGTATATAGTCCAATGAGCCCAGCACATTCACTTGGGTTTCTCAAGGTTTCCAGACAAAGTGAATTTTAGTTTCACAGGCTTGCCCATCATAATTACCTTCCTGCAATGCTGCATTATTCCGGTGGTACAATGCCACTCAAATCTCGCTGACACGCACATGGCCTCTTCTCTGGCTGTCCTGCATCTTCAGAGATATCTCGATGCATCTATTGAAGAAGCTGATTTCCAGTCTTCAAAAATCACTGGAGAATGAAGAATCAGATCAGAAGAGATGAAACATAGGTACCTGGGGGATTCGAACAGCGTTATAGCACCAGAATAAGACAACGGGAAAGCAAACATCATGGGTGAGTATTCACGAGTATTCTGACCAGACACTTATTCAATAATTGTTCAAGATTGGTTTAAGGATCATGAAAAGGTTCAAAGTATGAAATTTTGCTTGAAATTTTCTTCTAAATGAGCAATTGTCCTTTCTTTCAAGCTCAGTGGAGACCAACTGCCAGCACTGCAGTTAGGGCCCTATTCCACCGGACCATTATCGTTCAGATTATCGTTAAATCATTTGAATCTAAACGATAATCGTTAGGTTGAATAGCAGTTAATGACTAACGACCGAACGAGAAATAATTGATCGTTTAATAAGACCTTGACCTATTTTTATCGTTCGCATTGAATAAGAAGTCGTTTGGTCGTTCGCAGTAGTGACCAACGCAATAGCGACGACAAGACGACCGCAAGAACGATCATAAGTAACGATTATCTTTCCATGTATATGGGTGAACGATTTCAGGTCTTTCGCAATAGCGGTCGTTTGGATCGTTTATTGTTAACGATTATGCGATAATCGTCCCGTAGAATAGGGCCCTAGACTGAACATGCCTTTCCCACCTTAGTGGGTAGTAACCAGGAGCAGCAAATTATCCAAACAATGCAGGTCTATAGGGGATTAGTGAGTCTATAGCTCTTAAACAGGACAGTTTCAGAAATGCTTGGACATTTAAAAGTTGTTTGATTAAACACACATTTTGGTTTTCACACAGTTTGGCCCTAGTTTTCTTAATGACACAACCCCTTTAAAAGATCGCTAACTTCTTAGTGCCAGATACCCTCTGTGGAGTCCATATTCAACAGGTCAGAGCTGTTTTGGTGACATGAGAGGGGGCTACACAATAATAGGTAATAATTTTATGGGTGATGAGTATATATGTGTCTATATGTTAAGTATGTTTCTCTATCTGTGTGTATATATGTGGTTGGTATATATATATATATATGCACAGTATATGGCTGTACATTTACTGTATATAGGCTTATTTCCAGCTCTGAATAGCGTTTTCCTTCTCTTCTAGTAGTCATTAGCTGTAAATCATTAATGAGACATGGAAAAAACAATTAGGATCACATAAATTAGCCGATCAATGGTGGTCTCAGCACCCGGACTCCAACAAATCGATAACATGTCGCAAGTTTTTTTTTTTTCTTTTTAAATAATACTCTTTATGTATATAGTACATTATCCATGTATATGATATATGGCAGGATTATTTGTGTGTTCACCATCTAGCAGCCTTATTTCTCTGTACATTATAGGGTGTTACTGTTTACATGTTACATGTACTGTATCATTATTATTGTACAGTGTTATAAAGTAAATGACTATGTTATTTATATACTAAATGCACAGTGTTGTTATTTATGTACATTACAGTATATTTTTAGAGATGCCGTATGGCAAATTATTTATGTGAACATAACTGTGTACACATTTGTTCATAATGGTAGTGTTATTTTCTGCATAGTATGATTACAGTATTTTATGTATCAGGTAAAAAACTAACATTTTGAAACATTTGAAATATGATGATTTCTTCTGTAGATTTTTTGAAAGATTTTATGCACAAAATGTTAGGGTGTATGCAAAGCAATACTATGTTTACACACCGACCTATTTTAGTCATTTGGCAGCTTTTAGGACGGCCATCATTGTAAGTCTGAATAATGGCCGTTATTTCATAAAAGCAGCTTAAAATGTCAGTCACCTTAAAAAACTGCTGTCAACCAGTTGAAATAAGAATTTGGGAATAAGAGTATGGGAATAAAAGGGGTAGAATGCATTAGTGAGAAGCACTGTGTTGCTGTAACATCACAATGATGTAATATCAACACCAGGGACACAAAGCATGGTGTGGCTGTATGGGCTGGCTGAGAATGGCACATACTTCCAACAGTGCACTAAAACTCTAAAGGGGCACTTAAGGCTCTTCATAAAGGGTTAAATCCTATTATTCACACAGCCGACCTGGAATCAGTAGCTTATTGAGAAAAATAATATGACTTCTTACATTAAATCCAGTGCACATTACATTGCAAACAACCTAAATTCAATGTCATATCATGGAAGACAATTACATTATTGCACAGACTGGTGTGATAAACCAGGGGATGCAAGGTATTAAATGCAGGAGCTATACCGCTGCCGCACTTGTTATGTCATCTGTGTTAAGGCCCTATTCCACGGAACGATTATCGGCCGTTACGCATTTCGCGCTGTGGCGCTTAATCATGGTAACCATGATTAAGAGCCACGGCGTGAAATGCGTTGGTTTTAAAGCACGATTTTAACTTCATGAATTAAAAGTTATTGTCATGAATGTGCCTAGGATGAACTCCGTGCGCCCCTTGGCTCGTGCTGCGCGGCTGAGATGGCGCTGATATTCAGTGTTTTGTATGTCTTGTGCAGTAACCTGAACCTTGTCTGAACACTGGCCTATTTCTAGTATTGTGTTCAGCCCCACCCGTCTGCTTTGTGCTCTGGCTATTTAGGAGTTACACTGCTGCCAGTTCTGATCCGCAGGTGATTCTGTTTGGAACCAGGAGCCTTGTCCAATAGGGGGCTGGAACTGTCTCCTTGTTCCCTATAAGTGTTTGGCTGAGGCTCATTTTAGTGCCGGTTATTGACTTAGTCTCTGCCTGCTTGTGTGTTCTGTTTTCTCCTGATTCCTGCTTTGTATCTCTGACCTCCTTTGCTTGCTGCCTGCCCCTGATCATATTGCCTGTTTTCTGACTACTCTTTTGGATCCTGATTTTGTACCTTTGCTGCCAGACTGTTGTGACCCGGATTGCTGACTATTCTTTATTGTGTTTCGTCTGTCTGTCTTGTCTTTTTGTCCCACCAAGCCAGTACAGGGACCGCCGCCCAGTTGCTCGCCCTAGGGTTTAGCCTAGGGGGGCAAGTAGGTAGAGTCAGTGGGCGGGGCTGAGCTTAGGGCTCACTGTCTCTGTGTGTCTGGTGTGACTGGTCATGACATAATAACCGGCCAAATATATATACTGCCCCCCTCTGGTGCCATGATTACTGTGGAAGATCTTGCTGCCCGGGTGGAGGGGGTGTCAGGCCTGGTGGTCAAACTGGCAAACCAGATCACCCAGTTAATGGATTCTAACCTGGTGGCTAAGATGGAGGCTTTGTCTTGCCTGGTTGAAGACCTAGCTAAACAGGTTCAAGTTTTGTCCGTCAACCAGAATAATGCTGTGGTAGCGCCCCCAGTGTTGGAAAAGCCTAGAAAACTGGTCATGTTGCTCCCTGATAGATTTTCTGGCGAAATGGAGAAATTTGAGTCCTTTAGGAGTTCTTGCATGTTGTTTTTTCGGATCAATCACTTCCCTTCTGAGCAGGAGAAGGTTGGGATTGTGGTCTCACTGCTTCAGGGAGATCCTCAGGCTTGGGCTCTCAAAATCCCTCCTGAGGCGGAGGAATGGAGTAGCTTGGAGAAATTTTTTTTGTCCCTGGGTACTATATATGCTCAACCGGATCACATGGCATTGGCAGAGAATAATCTACTCTCTCTCCGTCAGGGTAAGTGACCAGCAGAGGAATATTGTTCTGAATTTAGAAAATTTTGTGTGGTGACTACTTGGTGTGAACAGGCTTTAAAGGCTTTCTTTAAGCAAGGATTGGCAGAGGGCATTAAGGATGCCTGGGTAGGTCACCCAGATCCTCCAACCCTTAAAGAGACCATAGCCTTGGCCATTAGTATTGACCGCAGACTACGTGACAGAAAGAGGGCAAAAGCTAACTCTGACCTCTTCCAAACTTCCACTTCTCCTGTTCAAAAACCCTTCCTCCCCCCTGTTGTCTCAGAGGAGGAACCTATGCAGCTGGGAGTACTGAACGTCAGGACAAGACAAGAGTTTCGGAGACATAATGGCCTGTGCTTTTACTGCGGGAACAGTGGTCACTACATCAGCCATTGCCCCATCCGTCCCCAGCGATCAGAACATCATCAGCGTCCAGGTGACTCCCTGGAAGGTCATCTGGGCGCACAGGTAACAATTGGTGAAATGGGCATACATTGTTCCTCTGATAAACCTGTCATACCTGTACCTGATGCTAATGTCAATTGTGGTGATGATTACTCGGTCTGTAACTCATCTGTCTGTAACCCCGAGTCCTCCGCTGATGAGTGGGAGACGGATAGCGACATCGATAGTGACATTCAAACCTGTGTGGTGAAAGGTCATTTTCCGCCTACTCCTGATTTGAGTGAGGGTCCGGTGGCCCCTCATAAAAGGGGGGGTACTGTCATGAATGTGCCTAGGATGAACTCCGTGCGCCCCTCAGCTCGTGCTGCGCGACTGAGATGGCGCTGATATTCAGTGTTTTGTATGTCTTGTGCAGTAACCTGAACCCTGTCTGAACACTGGCCTATTTCTAGTATTGTGTTCAGCCCCACCCGTCTGCTTTGTGCTCTGGCTATTTAGGAGTTACACTGCTGCCAGTTCTGATCCGCAGGTGATTCTCTTTGGAACCAGGAGCCTTGTCCAATAGGGGGCTGGAACTGTCTCCTTGTTCCCTATAAGTGTTTGGCTGAGGCTGATTCTGGTGCCGGTTATTGACTTAGTCTCTGCCTGCTTGTGTGTTCTTTTTTCTCCTGATTCCTGCTTTGTATCTCTGACCTCCCTTGCTTGCTGCCTGCCCCTGATCATATTGCCTGTTTTCTGACTACTCTTTTGGATCCTGATTTTGTACCTTTGCTGCCAGACTGTTGTGACCCGGATTGCTGACCATTCTTTATTGTGTTTCGTCTGTCTGTCTTGTCTTTTTGTCCCACCAAGCCAGTGCAGGGACCGCCGCCCAGTTGCTGCCCTAGGGTTTAGCCTAGGGGGGCAAGTAGGGAGTCAGTGGGCGGGGCTGAGCTTAGGGCTCACTGTCTCTGTGTGTCTGGTGTGACTGGTCGTGACAGTTATGTTTTAGAAACAAATATTGCTACAAGCCTTGGAGGCTGGACCGCATACTTTGCTTCCTTGTATCCACTTAAGAAACTTTGTAATTGGGTTTATTAGCCGAAAAATGCATTTTTTATCATCATTGATGGAGAGGGGAGGGGTGGATCTGCCAGGCTTCATGAACAATCCTTGTATCATTTGTGCAGCACTAGAAACTGACAGTGTATATGTATGTGACACGAAGGGGTTAAATCATGGTGGGTGTTGGGCATGGGGTTTTCAAAAAGATCAATCTTGATCAGAGAAAAATAATCCACTTTTATTGGATTATTATTATTGGATTATTGGACTTTTATTTTACTCCGCAAAAAAAAATTCACATGACAGTAGTCAGCTTGCTGCTTTCCACCTTGTAACATAATACTAAACTTCACAATCCACACAATCATTTGCAACTGATAGGGTTGATACCGTCGGGAGCCCCCACAATGCTTTGCACATTATCCTATAAAACCACAGAGTTTCTGCAGGTCTGCTTCTTACATGGTCAGAGCATACACCTTTCTGCAGCTGCTCCAGGTAGGTAAGTAAAAAAAAAAAAATACAAAATTGTTATATGGTCACATCACAGCACTTTTATTTAGTTTTGGTACATTGTTCCCTGGTGGCAATACCAGAAATTAGAGGAAAAATGAGAACATTAGGTGGCAGGCCTAATGAGAAAAAGCACAGCAAGAAAAAAAAGAACCATTCACACAGGTGGTTTGTCAGTCCAGGGAAATTCATGTGCCAACACAAAGTTTACAAACATACAGTTTTTTTTTTTTTTTAAATTCAAATCAATCTATTAACATCTTCACAGTGGGCACCCTAACCTCACTCTAGCCCCAGTATCTTGAATTTAATGTATGGGTTTGTTCTTAAACTACACAATATGTAAGTAAAATCTGAAAGTAGGTGAGTATAAGAAAATAAAAGTTAAGTAAAATTAGAGTTAGACTACCAGAGAATATTTGGTAACTGTGTAGCTTCAAGTGTCTATAAATATATACTGAAATGTGTAGTTCTGGGCTGGCAAAGAATCAAAGGAAACCTAATTCTGAAATAATTCCTAGACTGTCTATAAAACATATGGGAGGAAACATGTAGCTGAAAGGCTGAGGCTTACATTAAAGTACATCTTTGTGAGTAGCTTAGAATAGATTTATTTCTCATATTTTCTTGGTAACTTCTAAAATGTTCTTTAGTCACTTGAGCAGAGATCTATTATTGTTCAGAAATGCCTCTGTGACATCAAATAGGAAGGTGACGAGAAATCATTCCACGGTATTCTGATGTCTATGGTCCCACTCCTTACAAGTAGAAATCCAGACACAATATAGTCTTAAACACTCTGATATAGTTCCATCTCTTAGACTTATTTTCTAACTCTTTCAACACAGGTTCCAAGTTATTCTGTAAGAATTCTGAGATTCTACCAGATATATTCACACCGAGGTACTTAAAACTATCCTCCTCCTTGATTATTTTTAGATTAAGGGTTTTATTGAACTTTGCGTCACCCAACAACAACAACACAGATTTTTCCCAGTTAATACTGAGCCCAGAAAATCTACCAAATTTTTGTATTTTCTCAATAATATATTCTATGTGTCTTTCTGGATCAGCTACAAACAAAAGAAGGTCGTCAGCATACAAAACTATTTTGTCCTCTCTCCCCCGTGCTCCAAAACCAAAAATCCCCGCATCCTCCCTAATAGAACAAGCGAGGGGCTCTATTGCTAGTGCAAAGAGCAGGGGGGAGAGAGGACAGCCCTGCCTCGTACCCCTAAAAAGTTCAAAAAAATCTGTACAACCACCATTAATACTAATATTTGCCCTCGGATGAGTGTATAACAGTTTTATTAAACTTATAAACCTATCCCCAAAACCGAATTTCCGAAGAACCACCCATAGGTATCCCCACTCCACCCTGTCGAACGCCTTGGTAGCATCCAATGACAGGATGGAGTGGGGAGCCCCCCCAGCACCAATCTGAATATTTCCCAACACTCTATGAATGCACATCTGAGTAGACCGACCAGGAACAAAACCATTTTGATCTTTATGGATTACCTTAGAGATAACGGTCAAAAGTCTATTTGCTATTACCTTAGCTAATAATTTTGCATCCGAGTTTAGTAAAGAGATTGGACGATATGACTCAACCTCTACCGGAGCTTTGTCTTGTTTTAATAAAAGGATAATATTAGCCTCTAACATTGAGCAAGGTAGTACCCCAGAGTTAAGTGCACTATTAAAAACACGTAAAAGAGCAGGCAACGTCACTTCCCCTGTACATCTATACGTTTCATAACAGAAACCATCTAGTCCTGGAGTGGTATTTCCCTTAATAGTTCTTAGGGCATTTTGTACCTCTCCCAATGATATGTCCCTATCTAACAGCGCCCTTTCCTCTGGACTAATAGTTACCACATTTACCGTATTCAGATATTCTTCCAACTCCCTGTCATCGTAATCCCTTTCAGATTGATAAAGATTAACAAAATACTCCAAAAAAGCTTCCCTTATTTTTCCCTGATCATTCACCAAGCTACCCTGGTTGTTTCTGATAGTTGTTATATCACAGGATCCCCTTTGATTTTTTATAATATTCATAATCATAGTATTTGGTTTACCTGATCCGTAATATCTATTCTGACCCTGAAAGAATAGCTTGTTTTGGGCTTTGATAAACAAATGGTCTTTATAATCTGCCTGCGCACCTAACCATTTCTCTTCATTGTTTGGAGAGGGATTGTTAATAAAGATCGTTTCCAGGTGATCAACCTTCTTTTTAAGTACTAACTCCTTTTCCGATAGCTCTTTTTTAGTCCTATTAATACTATTAAACAATAATCCTCTTAAGAATGCTTTAACAGCATCCCATACTATACTATCCTGGGCTGTACCCCAGTTTCTCTCCACCATCTCCTGGAGTTGAAGCTTAATTTGATCCATGTCTCCTATCAAGGTGAACCAATATGGATTAATGGATAACTTACCTCTAGTTTTTAACTCCCCCTTCACAGACACTAATAATGGAGAATGGTCAGATACACTTCTTCTACCATATTTCACCTTATCTATCACCTTCAGGGCTATATTGTTACTGAGTACCATATCTATACGGGACATAATATGATGGGTGCCATTATAACATGAAAATTCTCTTTTATAGGGGTTCTGTTTTCTCCAAACATCAATAAGACCTAGCTCTTCACACAGTCTTGCAAGTGGAGAATTAATAGGGGTTCTATTAAGTGGGATGGATCTAACCCTATCCAGTGTCTCATCAAAAACTGAATTCATGTCACCAAAAATCATAAATGGACATTCTGCATATTTTAAATAAAAAGAATATGCATATTTTAGGACCTTTGCCGAGTATGGTGGAGGAATATAAACAAAGGCTAAAACACACCTCACTTCTCTAAATTTACAGTGCAAAAAAATAAAAGTGCCCTCTCTATCTACTTCTTTATTTAGTATCGTGCAATCAACCTTATAGTGAAATAGAACACTCACCCCTCGAGAATATGCTGTATAAGTGGAGTGAAACTGATATTTCCATATTTTTTTATGTAATCTAGTAATAGTCTGTTGTGTCAAATGTGTTTCCAATAAACATAAAATAAATGGAAAGTTGGGTTTGCAAAAGTCAAATATAGCCACTCTTTTTAATCTATTCTGCAAGCCACGTATATTCCATGTTATAATTTTAGTTCCCATATAGCAACCTAAAGTGCAAAATACCTCTGTGCACTATATACTTTATTTATCTTCCAATATAATTTGTAGTGAATCTTTTTTTTTTTTTCCTTTAACTTACTAAAATATAAACGTAACACCCTTTCCCTTGCCCATATTACAACCACCATATTTTCCCTGATCGTATTAAATAAAACAATCTTTTCTAAACTTACAATTGTTTCCATTTTTATAACTAAAGCCTCCAGATCAGTCCCTCCCCCCCTCCCCCCCCTTCCCTTTCCCACTCCACAACTTGTTCCAATCAACAAGTCTCTTCCCTAAGCATTTTCCCCATAAACGTCACCACCTAATTTGCCAAAACAATATGCTTATTTGAATCCCTCTGAATCCATCCATGTTGACACTTCCCCTGGGTCAGTAAAAAAGTGTGCCTTGTCTTTATAAATAATTCTTAATTTAGCTGGGTACAGCAGAGCATATTTAACCCCCCCTTCTCTAAGCCTTTTTTTAACTTGGAAGAAGGATTGCCTCTTTTTTTGAGTTTCCATGCAATAGTCAGGATAAATCGCAACCTTGTTGTTATTATATTGCAGAAATTGTCTCTCTCTAGTTATTCTTACAATTGTCTCCTTGTCCTTAAAACTGAGGATTTTGGCGACAATAGATCGAGGATTAGAGCCAGGAGGAGGGGCTTTTGTTGGGACTCTATGGGCTCTTTCAATCATAAAGAGTGGAGACAAATCAGTGCCCAGTTGTTGCTTAAACCAATTTTTAAGGAACAGACCCATATCTTTCTTTTCCTCACCTTCTGGGATACCACAGATTCTAATATTGCTCCTTCTTGACCGATCTTCTAGGTCCATTACCTTGTTTTTTAACATTGTGTTGCTGTCTGTTAATTCCTGGACCACTTTCTTTAACTTGCCTACCTCATCTTCTATTGTACTAACTCTCTCCTCAACTTCTGTGCACCTATCCCGTGTTTTCCTCAATTCATCTTTCATTATAGAAATATCCGCGCTTATCTCCCCTACTTGTTGTGAGACCGCATTGATAGCCTTCATGATAT
This sequence comes from Dendropsophus ebraccatus, assembly GCF_027789765.1. Taxonomy (NCBI): domain Eukaryota; kingdom Metazoa; phylum Chordata; class Amphibia; order Anura; family Hylidae; genus Dendropsophus; species Dendropsophus ebraccatus. The sequence continues at coordinate 139,273,695 of NC_091460.1, read as the reverse complement.
CGCTAAGGGAGGGAGATTCTTGTTGTTCTTCAATAGCTTTACTGGCAGGATTAAAAAATTTATCCACCTTGCCAGTCTTTGTAGGGCTTACTGAGACCCTTTTTGGTGGCATTCTGATCCAAGGAGAGAGAGAGCAGCAGTTAAAGATACAAAGATTCTACCTTTCTACCACTAGAGGTTAATTGATTTTCTGACTAAAGGCCCACCAAGCTGTACTTGCTTTCTGGGCAAGAAACCCTAAAAGATATACCACTTGTTTACTCTCCAGCTGAGAACCTACTAGGGAATACCACAGTACATAAACGGGGAACCCACTAGGAGATACAGCAGTTACTTACTTTCTAGCTGAGAACCCCTAGGGAATACAGCAATTATTTACTTTCTAGCCGAGAATTTACTAGAAAATACAGCAGTTATTTACTTTCCAGGTGAGAACCCGCTAAGGAATACAGCAATTTATTACTTTCCTGGTGAGAACCTGCTAAGGAGTACAGCAGTTATTTACTTTCCAGGTGAAAACCTGCCAAGGAATACAGCAGTCGTTTCTAGCTAAGAACCCAATAAGAAATGCAGCGGTTATTTACTTTCCAGGTGAGAACCCGCTAAGGAATACAGCAGTTATTTACTTTCTAGGTAAGAACCTGCCAAGGAATACAGCGGTAATTTCTAGCTAAGAACCCAATAAGAAATACAGCAGTTATTTACTTTCCTGGTGAGAACTCGCTAAGGAATACAGCAGTTATTTACTTTCTAGCTGAGAGCCCAATAAGAAATACAGCAGTTATTTACTTTGCAGGTAAGAACCCGCTAAGGAATACAGCAGTTATTTACTTTCCAGGTGAGAACCCGCTTAGGAATACAGCAGTTATTTACTTTCCAGGTAAGAACCCGCTAAGGAGTACGGCAGAAATTTACTTTCTAGCTAAGAACCTAATAAGAAATACAGCGATTATTTACTTTCCAGGTGAGAACCCGCTAAGGAATACAGCAGTTATTTACTTTCTAGCTGAGAGCCCAATAAGAAATACGGCAGTTATTTACTTTCCAGGTAAGAACCCGCTAATGAATACAGCAATTAATTACTTTTCAGGTGGGAACCCACTAAGGAGTACGGCAGTTATTTACTTTCTTGCTGAGAACCCAATGAAAAAAAAAAAAAAAATAAAGCAGTTATTTACTTTCCAGGTGAGAACCCGCTAAGGGATACGGCAATTATTTACTTTCTAGCTGAGAGCCCAATAAAAAATACAACAATTATTTACTTCCAGGTGAAAAACCGCTAAGGAATACAGCAATTATTTACTTTCCTGGTGAGAACCTGCTAAGAAATACAGCAGTTATTTCCTTTCCAGGTGAGAACCCGCTACGGAATACAGCAGTTATTTCTTTCCAGGTGAGAACCCACCAAGAAATACAGAAGTTATTTACTTTCCAGGTGAAAACCTGCCAAGGAATACAGCAGTTATTTCTAGCTAAGAACTCAATAAGAAATACAGCAGTTATTTACTTTCCTGGTGAGAACTCGCTAAGAAATACGGCAGTTATTTACTTTCTAGCTGAGAGCCCAATAAGAAATACAGCAGTTATTTACTGCTAATGAATACAGCAGTTAATTACTTTTCAGGTGGGAACCCACTAAGGAATACGGCAGTTATTTACTTTCTTGCTGAGAACCCAATAAAAAAAAAAAATACAGCAGTTATTTACTTTCCAGGTGAGAACCCGCTAAGGAATACGGCAATTATTTACTTTCTAGCTGAGAGCCCAATAAAAAATACAGCAATTATTTACTTTCCAGGTGAAAACCCGCTAAGGAATACAGCAATTATTTACTTTCCTGGTGAGAACCTGCTAAGAAATACAGCAATTATTTACTTTCCAGATGAGAACCCGCTACGGAATACAGCAGTTATTTCTTTCCAGGTGAGAACCCGCCAAGAAATACAGCAGTTATTTACTTTCCAGGTGAAAACCTGCCAAGGAATACAGCAGTTATTTCTAGCTAAGAACTCAATAAGAAATACAGCAGTTATTTACTTTCCTGGTGAGAACTCGCTAAGAAATACGGCAGTTATTTACTTTCTAGCTGAGAGCCCAATAAGAAATACAGCAGTTATTTACTGCTAATGAATACAGCAGTTAATTACTATTCAGGTGGGAACCCACTAAGGAATACTGCAGTTATTTACTTTCTTGCTGAGAACCCAATAACAAAAATACAGCAGTTATTTACTTTCCAGGTGAGAACCTGCTAAGGAATACGGCAAATATTTACTTTCTAGCTGAGAGCCCAATAAAAAATACAGCAATTATTTACTTTCCAGGTGAAAACCCGCTAAGGAATACAGCAATTATTTACTTTCCTGGTGAGAACCTGCTAAGAAATACAGCAGTTATTTACTTTCCAGGTGAGAACCCGCTACGGAATACAGCAGTTATTTCTTTCCAGGTGAAAACCCGCCAAGAAATACAGCAGTTATTTACTTTCCAGGTGAAAACCTGCCAAAGAATACAGCAGTTATTTCTAGCTAAGAACTCAATAAGAAATACAGCAGTTATTTACTTTCCTGGTGAGAACTCGCTAAGGAATACGGCAGTTATTTACTTTCTAGCTGAGAGCCCAATAAGAAATACAGCAGTTATTTACTTTCCAGGTGAGAACCCAATAAAAAATACAGCAGTTATTTACTTTCCAGGTGAGAACCTGCTAATGAATACAGCAGTTATTTACTTTCCAGGTGAGAACCCGCTAAAGAATACAGCAGTTAATTACTTTTCAGGTGAGAACCCGCTAAGGATTACGGCAGTTATTTACTTATAGCTGAGAGCCCAATAGAGAATACAGCAGTTATTTACTTTCTAACTTAAACCCCTTGCTAAGAGTTGCAGCAATTGTTTCCTTTTCTAGCTGATAACCTCCTCAAATATACAGCAGATATTAAAATGTGGTAAACAAGTATAGCAAAAAAAAAAAAAAAAAAAGAATGTCACAAAATTAAATATATCCCCAGGTCCAGCTACTTTATAGCATATAGGGGTTTAATTACTATAGTCCAGAGTCCAAAAAATATAGGTCTCCTACTATCCCATTAGTTCAGGAGGTAAACAGGCTGCAGTTGCTAAGTTCAGTCTTTTTATATGCAAATAAGCACTTCACAGCAAACAGTTCTCATCCAATAGCAACATTCTTGTTCCACAATTGTAGTTAAACTGTCATAACCATTAAATGCAGCTTCATAGAGTTATAGAGAACTCATTGGCAGCTTCTCACCAGTCCTCAGCCTGAGCTCTCCTTCTCACCCGACACTGCAGAGAGGCAGCGACTCCTCTTTTCTCCTGGCTGTACAAGTGTTCTCCGGCAGCCTCCTTATGTCATCAATCAACATCGGCTTCTTTCTGTCTCCACACACTGCTTCCCCTCCTCCTCCCTCCGGCCAAACATCGGGAGGAATGATAAGCAGCTGGCTTCTATTACAAACAGGAACAGCAGCTCCCTTCTGACACCCCACACTGCCTCCTGGTTCCTCCGTAACTTCTCAGTCTCTGTCCGCCCGGCCGCAGCCACAGGTCCTTCCCAAAAGCATGCCACCCAGCATGAAGCGCCTCACCCTCACTCCAGCAGCAGACAAAGCAGTTTCTCAGTGAGTCCCATAGGCAGTGCAGCACCTGAAATCGGCTCCCTCACTCACTCCAGCATGACCAGGGATTCAAACGGCCCGCACACAGCCGTGGTGACGTTCTGGGGCGGAGCTCTACCACTCCCTACATGCTCACCTTTTGCCAAACACTCTGATATAGTTAAAGAGACTCTGTCACTTAGGTTATCTGAGGGTAGTGTAAACTAGTGACAGGGACCCTGATTCTAATCATACTGTGAAAATTATATGAGAAGACACCCTAAGGCCACGTTCACACAGTGTATTTGGCCGCAAAACAACGGCTATTATTGCAGAGTGCAATAACGGCCGTTTTTAACAGCATTGCTTCATTGAATCATTGAATGGCAGTCTATGGAACCACAGCTGTAGTGTATACTCCATGTATACACTACGGCTGTGGTTCTCAGTGTCTGCCCAAAATTTGTTTTGTGCGGCTGCTATTCAGTGAACAGTGGGTGTACAAGAGAGCCTGTACTCAACAGTCGATATTCATATATTATGTGAACGTGGCCTAAAATTGCATTAAATAGTGCCTTTCTAGGAAGGTGGTAGTCTCATCATAATGTATGGTGGACTAAAAATCTGTTGCCGGAAATCTAGTCTGGTCTTATTAAAGGGGTTGTTCGCCCAATTTTTTATTTCATTTTATTTTATTTATTTTTTTCAAATCAACTGGTGCCAAAGATGTATAATTTTTTTTTTCTAATAAAAAGTCTTCAGCACTTATCAGCTGCAGGACGTGTTGAATTCTCTCCAGTTTGATTGATCTGATGAAGAAGCCAGGCCTCGAAATGTGTTATCTGTGCAATAAAAGTTAAAATATTATCTTCCACTACGACTCCCATCAGTGCAGTAGTGACTGTTGTCTTACCGTTCAGCGCCAGAGAGTCACGGATCTTTGGCACGACTGTGCCTCAAGCCTGCTACCTTGTTTGGATTTTCTACCGGGATCCCCTGGCTCCGTGGACCGGCTGCAAGAGGCAATACCTGATCAAGTGATCGTCGGTGTCATGCTTTTAGGTGAGCGGCTTTTGTGCCATTGCTGATTCCAACTTCTAGTTTGCAGTAACACACTATGTGTGCCCCCGGTGTCTTCTATCTGTCTAAGGTTCTCTCCGGTCTGACACAGTGCTCTCTGCTTCCACCTCTGTTCATGTCAGGAACTGTCCAGAGCAGTAGCAAATCCCCATAGAAAAGCTCTGCTACCACTTCCTGCAGGGCATACAAAAGCTTATAAGTAATGAAAGACTGGAGATTTTTTAAATAAAAGTACATTTCAAAACTCTGGTACTTTCTGGCACCAGTTGATTTGAAAGAAAAGATTTTTGGTGAACAACTCATTTAAAGAGCTGGTCTTCTACAGAGTTTTCACTGTATATCACATCATTTTGATGTAGCTGATCTTCAAGACACCGAATGCAGTTCACTAGTTCTGCTTATGATGTGCACACACTTGATAGTCTTAAATATTCATGGGCTGATGCTTCTCACACCTACTTGGCGCATGTTATTATAAAAGTTCAATCTCGGCACTCACCATCCTGCTTTATCATTTTTATTGTAGAAAAAAGTCCATCACAAAAACACAACGGTTGAGGAAGGCTTGACGCCGAAACGTCCTGTTACCATTGTATTTTTGTCAGCTGATCGCATCTTTTGTACTGCCATTTATATCAGTGTTATCGGACACCCATTGTCCTGTGTAAACCAGTAATATCCGTCCACAATCATGAAGTCAAACAAATGATCCAGCAATTATTTGTGTGGTCTAGCGTGTGATTCATTGAGCTGTGGGAACGCTCATTAAATAAGCGCTGATCATGGTGTACGTCTTGGTTAGAGTAAAAGGGTCTTAATGCACATTAATCTGTGTTCTCTTGGTTTAGGTGAATTGCACGAGAAAAGGCAGTTTTTAATCTGGAGGGCTGGACTGGAGGACCCTTATCATACATGGATTGCAACAAAATAAGTATGGAGCACTAGAAGGGTAGGATGCAACCTCATTGGCCAGGTTGTAGGCACTTCTTCTATTACTCTAAGTGCTCCATAGTAAGGCTAATTTCACACACACCATCTTTTTTTATCCATGTAACGGCTGTCTTTCAGGACAGTCATCGTTTTGAGTTCAAATAATGGTTGGTATTCCATAATGCCAGACGTCATGCGTACAATTATTGCCATCAATATGAAATAACGGACGTTATTTGGACTTGATGGCCGTCCTAAGGGATGGCTATTAAATGGTGGGAACATAGCCTGACTGCTATTTCCTATGTCTTTTTCTTTTCCCTCTTGTTTCATTAACCCCTTCATTCCTGGGTTTACTTTAACTTTAGAGTTTTCATTTTTTCCACCTCACCTTCTCAGAACCATAACTCTTTTATTTTTCTTTACAGTCATAGGAGAACATCAACATGCAAAAAGGTCCACACAGCCTCAGTTACGAGTCTCATAACACAGCCATCTCTTTTCTAGGCTCTTCCCTAAAGGCTAGTCCCATGTTTTCAGACTTGTAACTGAGGCTCCAAATACCTTTTTGCATGTTGATGTTTCCCAGGGGGCAATGCACCTAAGATTTCAGTGTATTGAGTGCTTGAGATCAGTGATCTGTTTGCCGTATCAGTCATAAGAGAAGATAGACAGGTGGCACTCACCAAATGTATTCTTCTATCTTTATTGAAGTTTCAACATCTGAGTGCTAATGCAGACTACAGGATTACAACGATAAAATTGTTGCTGACATAAATTGTTTGGTCGTCATCCCTCACCTGTAGTCTGTATTTGCACTCGGTTGTTGAAACTTTAATAAAAAAAGAATAGAATTTGGTGAGTGCCATCTTTATATCTTCTCCTATGACTATATGCATTGTTGAACTGACCTCATAAGCAGCCTGACATACAGAGACTCCTTGCACTGTAAGCTCCCAGGTCTCTGCTCCAGCACAATGTTCCCTTTAGCTGTGCCTGCATCTTAAAGGCATACGCGCAGCTAAAGGTCAGCTACTGGAGGACTGTCCCAGGTACCCCCTGGCCCCCTTGCCAGCCCACTTCTGCCATCGGGCTTCCAGCCTTAGTGGGCCTGGGAGTAGCTGCCACACCCCCAATTTTGCTACCGGTCACGGCTCAAATCATCCCTTAATCAAATGATTGCCTTGATTGACCTGATCTGGATTTTTGTAAGTATAGCTTTGTTTTATAGCATGATAAAAAAGTAAATTGCAAATGTGCTTTATTTCACATTTCCTGTTCACTTAGATTTTGAAAGTTATAACAACAGTGCCCATTTAAAGGGGAACTATGAACAGGTTAGACTAATCTAACCTGCTGGTAGCCCCCTAATGTGCACAGGGCCCCGAGGAGGAAGATATGCCTCTTACCTTCCTCTTTGGCCCTCTTCCCGTGCAGTTAGCAGTTTAATCCACCTGGTAGGACCACTGCCCTTGATTATTATTAGAAGGAGCGAGCTTGCTCGGTGTGAAGGGGGCGGGGCAGTGTGCCTAATGGTGCTGTGGGCCATGGATTTAACTACTTATACTAACTGCACAGGAATGGCGCCAAGGAGGAAGTTATGTCTCTTACCTTTTACCATGTGCGCATTAGGGGGCTATCAGCAGGTTAGATTAGTCTTACCTGCTGGTGTTCTTCTTTAAGGAGAGGAAGTCAATGCTTTATAGGCTTTGCTGTTATCTGTTTGAAGCATTGACTGATTTGTCTCTTTGTTTCACTATGTATCTCTACATTTGTACTCATTTTGGCCTTTATCTTTGGTATTTGTGTTTCTGCCTATCCACTAGCCTTGATGCGCTGCTAAATATAGAAGCAATTATTGAAGGATGGAAGCGTGTCAGTTCAAGGTATGAGGGATAGAGCAGAAAAAGCTGTCTAATTGGACCACAACTTTATGAGATAACCATAAAGTGGACTCGACTTTTTTTTTTTTTCTTTTTTAATTTTCCTCTGCAGCACATATAAAATGCCTACTGCAAATGTGGAAAAGACCCAGAGAACACATTATTTCAAATGTATGATCTCTGTCACTAAAGTTTACAAGGTAGGTCAAGCTCGTACAGTCCCTGGGGAGAGTTCAATCTGTGCTGTCTACACAAGTGCAATCAGTTCATTGATTGAAAGCAAACCTTAAGAACATGCTCTATTACACATGCTCTTGAGAAATAAATCCCGGAAACTGTATAAAGTCAGTAGTTTGCCTACTTATGGCCTCCACGGATATTATTTGTGTCACATGAAAGCACAGTCCTATATTTTATTTCAAAGGAAAAAGTAATAGAGACCAGTTTATTTTCAGCGACTCCTGCAATGCTTTTGACTTTTACTTCTTTTCTGTTTATGTGACTTTTCCATTAAAGCAGCCTTTATGATTGTGAGTTAATGACTTTAAATAATGCCATCCTACCTCTTACATTAATGGATTAGCATGTTATTATCTCGCAGAAGCATTTCTGTATACCACTCTAATCTTGAAATATTTATCCTCACCAGTCACCTCTTGTGTTCTCTGTGTGAAGTGAATAGTACTTGTCATGTTCTCAATTTTCTTGATTACTAAATATGGCTGATTGAAGGTCAACAATCATTTATTAATAGCAACTATTCGGCAAGGATTTTTTTCCCCCCTCCTCTAAAGTATACTGTTCAGTGAATTTTGTTTACCACTGTCTTGTTTTCAACAGTTGTGTTGCCATTTTGAGAGGCACTTCAATATAGAAGCCTACAGTGTGCTGGTGGTACTTCTGGTAAACATGGCTTAATGTATACAAAGCAATGCGCAAATATAGAATTCTATACTTTAACACAAAATTTGAAGTGCACACAAAACAAATATGCGGCAGATTTGCCCATGGAAAATTCACAGTAGCGGCCATGGGGATAAGTTTAGACCAGTTTACATATATGTACTGCATAGCTATAATCCCACAATGTTTTTTCCTCTCCGTTTTTGAAAAGAAAAAATATTGGTCGGCATTTCGTTATTTGGCCGCTCATCAGTGCACTGGTGGCTGTTGGTTCATTATCCTAGGTCAGGTTGACTGATTGGCCTTTGATTGTGTCTTTAATTGAAAAGTCCATTGAATTTAATAGTAAAAATGTTAAAAAAAACTGTGTGTGAACAACTTAAAAATAACATCCAGAATTGTAGTTAGTAGAGAATACATCACTGAAAGTAGAAGTCTGTTTGGGTGGCCATGGGCCCCCCAGGACCTCAGGGCTCCGGGCTACTGCCCGAAACAGACCTATTATAATCCGCTACTGCACATATCAACACATCATTGCTTGAGGCCAGGTGTACAGACACCGGGAAGGAAATAGGAAAGTATTATCATGTGAGCAATAGGAGAGGTAAGCATAGTGTTTTTTTTTTGTTTTTTTTTTAATACTAGATGTGTACCTGTCATGGATGTTGCCAGATCAGCGGTAAATTCATCTCTTGATCCGTAACCACTGCTATGAGCCACACTGTGAGGGAATTGCATGTAACCTTCACTGGATGATGTGTGGCGTGGTTGGTAACCACAGATATCCGAGCTTCTGGATGAAGAGAGGAATTTGCCACTGCTCCGGATTGGCCGTGCTGACAGGTACACTTTAACTATTTCCTGCATGGAAATCTACAGGATTTCTCTAGATTTGCCTTACACCACAGAATATGAACTTATATTGACATTAACTACTATGGACTGGATTCATGTATACAGTAATATAGAGGTTATCATTAGAGTTGAGCGAACCTCGAGCTCACTTGTGTTCATCCGGTATTTGATTACCAGTGGCTGCATAAGTAGAATGCAGCACTAGGGAGTCCTGGAAAACATGTTCTGCAGCCATCGGTGATCAAATGATGCACGCGTGCTTGAGGTTTGCTCAACTCTAGTTAGCACCATTGACATTGCTGGGTCCATGGGTTATTAAACAGAATCTGTTAGGTTCATACCAAGTACAGAGCTGCAGACACAAGCAGATAGGTGACAAAGAGATGAAACTAATTATTGCTGCTCCGAACGCTGATGACTTGTTAACGGCATTCATAAAAGTCTATAGGGTTAAACTGTACCCCCATATGCCTCCCTTCTTACAAGGATGAAATTCTCAAGACAGATGCATGACAGCAGGAAGACCTTTGTTGGACAATTGAGGGCTACAGATTTTCCACCAATACATGCAGCATCTAGAACTACCAGAATGGTCCAATTGTTGTAATACAGGTAAAGTACTTTAGTATGTTAATCTATATTTTGTGGCTCTATCCAAAAAATATTTTTTTATTATGTCATATACCTTTTCAATACATTTAACATGAGTTTATTAAAATTATCTTCTCTTTTTTCTTCTATTTTTTGCTTTTGCTTCTTGCTGGCTATACCCCTCCCGATCCACCTCTGGCAATTCTGCCCCGCTCAGACCCTATGTAGTCAGCTTTTTGGGGTATATTGCCTATATGCTTAATGGAAATAAGATAAATGTATGGTGTGTAGAAGTGGTGGTCAAAAGATAGGTGTAAGTGGTGAAGTTAGAGATGTTGGTTGAGTCTGGGGGTCCAACATGGCTTTAGTCTGAGGAGAATATTGGATGGTTGTAGAATCTAGTTAAAATAGTTTGTTTTAAATGTGATATGTGAAATCCAATGGGATCGGAATTGGTATATTGCGATAATATGATCTTGGTTTTAATCTAATTTTGGTTTTAATTTCTCATTATTGATAACTTTTTTTTTATTCTGTACTTTTGCATGGTATTTAAAGTTTAAAAAGAATAAAAATATTTATTTAAAAAAAAAAAAGTATCTTAACTTGCAAACATGAAGGCAATTTCATGGCTTCTCAGTGACCAAGACTATAAGAACAAGGGTATATAGTGAAATACATTACATGAGATGAACACAATCAGAGGTCCGAACCTCTGACCTCTGATTGTGTTCATTTTTCTCTGATTCCTGCACTGAATTATTAATAGCAATTGGCAGTGTCGGGCTCATAGGATGACCGCCCAAGTTGTGCACCATCAGTAATCCACTTTCTTATTTCTATGCAAGCTGCAGTTTTACGCAATGTGTGCCGCACACTTCCTTTTCTTTCTAATACATGAGATGAAAAAATATATCAGTAATATTTGTAGTAGAGAAATGGACTGACATGATTGAGCATAAAATAGCATAATACTCCATAATCTTTTCAGGCAATTTACCTAGAATGAAGAATTGCTGCATCAATAAGAGACCTTTTTTACTGGCTGGTCTGTGATAAAGAGGAATGTCTTATCAAACATTGCAACGTTACATCATCACTGTCACCCACAAAATGTGTTGTCCTTTTAAACCAATGACGGGGCTGGAAATTTTTAAGTCCCATCAGAAAATTAGGTAATGTCTCAAATAGTAAAACAATAGAACATGATGTTATACTGCGGTATATTGGTCATGGGGTAATTTCGGACCCATACATCAAATATGCTCCCAGCCGGTGTCAATCCCAGGCGTCTTCTATAGTAAAATCTCACATGAAAGTACTTAGTTTCATATCATCAGTCATTGCTGGGCATTGTGACAAGTTTGGATCTTCTATCAAAAACCTCATTGAGGGTTTAGCCACCCTAAAGGATCTCTAGAGTAGGATTACTCAGCTTAATATTCTTTATCTCGGTTTACAACATTAAAAGAAGAGATCTTGGCTTTGAGAGAATTAATAACCACTCTTCTTGAAGAAAAGATTACTGAAATCAATGATGTGATTAGGATTGTAAATAAGAAGTACAAGACGTTGCCATTAAAAGCAGTCTCCAATGCTAACGGGAAAATGTGTGAGTCTTACTGATGGGCTTACGGCAAAAAATCCTCCATCAAACATTAAAGTCAATACGGAACAATCTTGCAGATTAATTACGTATCCTGATTAGGGTTATTTGTGATAGAGGACATTGCTTTCTATGTTCCCTGTGGGTTTCCTTGGTAATTGCAGTTGAGACAAGGCAGGGATGTTACAGTTGGGTTAGTAAATTTAAACAATTCAGGTGTTAGTAGATCTGAAAAACAGGTCGACCAGTGTAACAAACAGAATGCTCTCGATGGCAAACAAATGATGCAGACAAATTGGGAGCAGCCTTTAACAGCTAAAGAGAAAGCAAATTGTTCAGCTGAATTGTGTTAAGTCTCAAGGCTGCCATATTACCCAGCTGTTTATAAAGATTTACCAGTAATTAAAAAGCACATAAATGTACTCTCTGAGGCTGGCTTTCCACATGTGCGTTCCTTCCCGTTGCGTTTCTTTGTTTACATAACAACCTATATTGTCTGTCTGTCCACAATGTGATCTACATTACCAGGTTGTCCTTCTCCAGTATTGATAAAAGAAAAAAAAAAAAAAATAATGAATTACCATAATAGAGGTCCATAATATATAGCCCATATATAAATAAGAAGCATTACTCCAGAAACAACATAATGAAAAGCATGATCATATAATTAGTAACTAATAAACCTAGTGTCACGATAATATCAGAAAATGTACATAGAGAAAATGTGATATATTATCTAAGTTTACCAGAATAATGAATCTGGTATGATATGGCACAGTATATTTCATGCAGCTTCATTATAGAATCATAATTCATGTAACAAACTCAAGAGCTCGCATAAGGCATATGAGACATACAATTAACTCATTAATAAGTATAGGGAAACTTGGGGATATGAAGAGGTGATAAAATAACACTATAGTAGGCTTGTACATAAAAATATATTGGACTCTTATGAATAAGTCTAATTACCGTAGTTGTAAAGGGCCTCACGTCAATAAGGAAGCTGTACAGAGCATTAGTATAAGGTATATGTAATAAAAGGGACCTGCATAAACACCAGATGGATTAAATATATATCAACGTTATTAAAGCTAAAAGGTCCCTGGATATCAAGGAGAATGTCAGGAGGACAAGTGCTCAGTCAGGAGAGTGAATTAATAAGACGCTGGATGAACTTATTGTGATATCTATATAATCTAGAAAAGAGGACACCGGTCGCAGCCTTGGCAAATCTGTGATATAATGCTCTAAATTCTTATGAGGACAGAACATCTGCTTAAAGGGTTGGTGCGGGAGCAGTGTGAAGATCACAAGTAAAACTTTTGTAAAACCTACTTGAATAAAAAACATAACATAAATAAATGTAAAAGTGTAAATTCATCCTGTCCAGTGTCTGCTTAACCAGATGTTTTGGTGGAGAAGAAAAAGTTAAGGGGCCATCGGGTTTGACAGCTAAAAGGGTAAGTGGTGTTGGATGTCATACAAAGTGCATTGATCCCTCAACTTACAAAGGCGTCAAGATTAAAGATGAGCGAACCTGGAGCATGCTCGAGTCGATTCGAACCCGGCATTTGATTAGCGGGGGCTGCTGAACTTGGATAAAGGCCTAAGGCTATGTGGAAATCATGGATATAGTCCTTGGCTGTATCCATGTTTTCCAGACAACCTTAGAGCTTTATCCAAGTTCAGCAGCCACTGCTAATCAAATGCCGATCGTTCGTGTTCGGATCGACCCGAACCCGGTTCGCTCATCTCTAGTCAAGATACTATATTTTCAATGTATAATGTTCCTTTCTTTACCATCGTAACTTGAGACCAGACTCAACATGCAACATACAATGCTACAGACAGGATCTGCGGCACCTGTGAATAACTAGATGATCGACCAATAAAAGTGGTCATTTTACTCATAAATCCCCAGAATTAGTGTAGTACATGCACTGGTTGGCTGTCTAGTATTTCCTTTCTACAATACAGTATGAGGCTATGTTTACATTTAGTATGAGACTGGCCGTTCCGTGACCCGGCCAGGTCACAGAACGGCCGGTCTCAGAAAAGATCATCCCAACCGGTACTGCACTACTGGCCGGATGATCTTTAGCGCCGCAGAGTTCTGATGCGGATGCATTTGTGCATGTCAATTCTTTGAGCGGAGAGTGGAGGCATTGCTTTGAGGCAGATGGGATTCCAAGCGGAGTCCGTGGCAGGGGCTCCGCACAGAATTCTGCCACTTTTGCTCAGTGTGAACAAACCCTTTAAGAAATTGCAAAACTAGCCATTGGTTTACTTTTTTTTTTTAACCATGATCAATCTCCTCCATAGAACAGGGGATTTCTGAAGGTAACTCTTCCAAGTTCTCTCCAGCGCTGATTTGCAAGGAGAGAGGACTACATCTACATGTGAAATCGTTCTACTCCCCTCTGTAATTCTGCCTTAATAAGTACTTCTGATTGGAATACTTGCACCAGCATTAAAATTATCCCATGAATATATCTTGATAATGAGACCTTCAATCAACAGGCTCTCCAGCATAATTAAAATCACTTTCAGAATGCTATTTTTTGATTGTTATAAAGCAATAGAACAAACACAATTTAATTTCACAGACATGTTGAAATACAGTGCAGGTTAAACCTCATCATTTATAAAACTTTTAGAGAAAATATCCGACAGCTCTTTCCAGACCTCTGCAAAATGGTTCGCAGACGGAGTGAAATTCAATACAATTGTGCTAATAGAATTGAAATGTTATTAGGCTTTCTCTTTCTCTTTGTATTTTATGACAGGGTTATATATTGAATATTAAGAAACTAATGGAACCTACTAAACAGACAAAAACTAGCTTGAAACTAAGTTAAATTGCAAGGTGGTGCTTTAAGGTGAGACCTTTTTACTGTTCACTTTACTATTTGTTTCAAAAAGTTATATAGATTTGTAATTTACTTCCATTTAAAAAAATCTTAAGTCTTCCCACACTTATCAGCTGCTGTATGTCCTGCAGGAAGTGGTGTATTATTTTTGGTCTGACACAGTGCTCTCTGCTGACATCTCTGTCCATGTCAGGAATTGTCCAGAGCAGGAGAGGTTTTCTATGGGGATTTGCTACTGCTCTGGACAGTTTCCGACACAGAGGTGGCAGCAGAGAGCACTGTGTCAGACTGATAAGAAATCATCATTTCCTGCAGGACCTACAGCAGCTAAGTACTGGAAGACTTGAGATTTTTAAATGTCAACACTAATAATTATCAACTGGTGCCAGAAAGTGCCAGAGATTTGTAATTCACTTCAATTTAAAAATATCCAGTCTTCTAGTACTGCTGTAGGTCCTGCAGGAAGTAGCATTAATTCCAGTCTGAAGAGCAGGAAAAGTTTTCTATGGGGATTTGCTCCTGCTCTTAACAATTCCTGGAATGGACAGAGGTGGCAGCAGAGAGCACTGTATCAGGACATACAGCAACTGATACGTACTGGAAGACTGGAGATTTTAAATTACAAATTTTTGGCACTTTCTGACACCAGTTGATTTGAAAGTTTTTTTTTCTGAACTACCCCTTTATTGACATCACAAATGAAACCCGCATGCATTATGTTGTCTTTCAGTTTCATAAATAACTCTCTATATAATTATATATTTATATAATTACTGTGTGCTTCTGCCAATTGTTACTGGCCATTAGATTGTGAGTTGTAAATAGACGAATGCAAGGAGACGGAGATCAGGTCTCTCCAGCTTCCCCCCTTTACTTAGTAAGATGGGAAACCATAACTTTTGTTTTTTACAGCAAGCACCCAACTGAGTATTTCAAACACATCACATGGTATGAGCGTTGCATTATAAGTCGGTATTGATGACCTAGTTCCATTCTTTCTCATACTAATACAATGCGGGTAAAGTATATAAATGCTGACCACCATTACAAATTGCATACATATTCTCTTCCTTGCAGCTGATTGGATGATCGTTGCTGTTTGTCTTTCAACATGTTGAAAGACAAACAACAAATATAGCAGCGATCTGCTGCCATCGCTCTGTGGAATAGGAGCGGTGGGCCGCCATTATCCTCTATGGGCTGCCTGGACGATCTAGTGATCACCCCGGCAGCCCCCGCACTCACCCGCTCGCTGCTGATGCACGGAATAGCGGCGGCAGAGATCTGAGAATGAGGGGCAAACGAATGCTGACATCGCTTGTTTGCCTCTCTCAGTGGCGCCATGGAATAGGGGCTTTAGTGGTACTGGATTATTATGTGGAAACTGTGTGGATATTATGAAGAAGCATTTTTTTCTCTATGTATTGCTTGTTTTTGGACAGAGTATAACAGGAGATAATAGACATGACAATATCAGCAATTAGTGATATAAATATACTGTAATTTCATTTAAGTTTAATGGAAATGAAGAACAGAGAATGCAGCACTCACCAAAAAAAATCCTGTTTATTTTCACTAGAACAACATAAACGGCAGGGGAAGGGCGTTTAGCAGTTGCTCAGTTGGAGGGTCTCCCTCAGTGTCCCTTCCTTACTGTATTTGGCTATGTTCACACAACGTTTTTTTCAGCTCCGTTTAAAATGACGTCGGTCATTTTGAGTTTACAATAACGGACGTCATTTAGCTGTCTGGCCTCCCCTTAGTGCAATGACTGGTGTTTGCACATAATTCTGGTTTGGAATTACTAATTGGCCTTTGGATGCGGCTGAATTGAAAAGTCCATTGAGTTTAACCCCTTAAGGACAGAGCCAATTTAGATTTTTTCGTTTTCGTTTTTTTCCTCCTTGTGCTTAAAAGGCCATAGCACTTGCATTTTTCCACCTAGAAACCCACATGAGCCCTTATTTTTTGCGTCACTAATTGTACTTTGCAATGACAGGCTGAATTTTTGCATAAAGTACACTGCGAATCCAGAAAAAAATAAATGTATGGTGAAATTGAAAAAAAAAAATGCATTTTGTTTATTTGGGGGAAATGTGTTTTTACGCCATTCGCCCTGGGGTAAAACTGACTTGTTATATATGTTCCTCAAGTCGTTATGATTAAAACGATATGTAACATGTATAACTTATATTGTATCGGATGGCCTATAAAAAATTTAAACCATTGTCAACAAATATACGTCACTTAAAACAGCTCCGTTCCCAGGCTTATAGCGCTTTTATCCTTTGGTCTATGGGGCTGTGTCAGGTGTCATTTTTTGCGCCATGATGTGATCTTTCTATCGGTACCTTGATTGCGCATATACGACTTTTTGATGCAACCAAAAATGCGCAATTTTGCACTTTTTTTGCGCTGACGCAGTTTACCGTGCGAGATCAGTAATGTGAATAATTAATAGTTTGGGCGATTACGCACGCGGCGATAGCAAATATGTTTGTTTGTTTATTTATTTA
This sequence comes from Dendropsophus ebraccatus, assembly GCF_027789765.1. Taxonomy (NCBI): domain Eukaryota; kingdom Metazoa; phylum Chordata; class Amphibia; order Anura; family Hylidae; genus Dendropsophus; species Dendropsophus ebraccatus. The sequence goes on along the minus strand of NC_091460.1, from coordinate 139,256,841 downwards.
TTTACTTTTATTTATAACCTGGAAAAAGGGGGGTGATTCAGACTTTTATTAGGGGAGGGGGCTTTTTACTATTAACAACATTTTTTTTTTAACTTTTACACTTATACTAGAAGCCCCCCTAGGGTTAGGGTTATTCCCCCTAGGGTTAGGGTTATTTTCCCCCCTGGGGTTAGGGTTATTCCCCCTGGGGGACTTCTAGTATAAGTGCTTTGATCTCTCATTGAGATCTCTGCAGCATAGATATGCTGCAGAGATCCATGAGATAGGCACTCGTTTACTTCCGGCTGCTGCAGTCGGAAGTAAACGAGTGCCGAGCCGGGGACGGCGCCATCTTGGAGCGGTCCCCGGCCGGCTTCAGAAACGGAGATCGCTCCTCCGGAATAACATCCCGGAGGAGCGATCTCCTCCACTAGACACCAGGGATAAGCTGCGTCCGGTAATCGGTAATGCGGTCCCGGGCTACAAGCGGCACCCGGGACCGCCGCGGTTCAGAGCGGGGTCGCCGCGCGGCCCCGCTCTGAACGTCCTTAACGGCATCAGGGCGTAAATATACGCCCTATGTCGTTAAGGGGTTAATAGTAAAAACATAGAGAGAAGGGTGAAAAAAGCAAAACTGTGTGTGAACACCTAATAAAAAAACGTCCGCTGTTTGCAAAAGACGTCCGGAAATAATGATCATGTTCATTATTTAGACGTCCGCGGCAAAAACGTCTGTTATTCAATACATTGTGTGCTTTGGACGTCTGTCTTCCCATTGACTTCAATGCAATGCAATTGTCAGTTAAATCGTGGTCAGTGACGTTATGACATTTTGTTAAATATCAAAATCGTCCGTCTTTTCTCTATTTTTGATGTTGTGTGAACATAGCTCAAGACTGTTTTTTTATGTATCCGTCCTATTGCATGCACCTCACCTGACATCTGAGTACCATATACTCACCCCCTCCTCGCTATCACTGCCCATACACCTTCGAAGAGTGAGTGCACTCTGGCTGCTTGCAAGCGGGGCTATATTCATTATAGATGTAAATTACCAAGTAGAATGTATTTTGGATTTGGATTTAACGACCTAAAGAAACTTCTAACTGGAATATCCCTTTAAGTCACTGAGCTGGATGTGGCCAGAAAATCATTAATGTATGTAGCCGTGGGATATGAGTCTGGGACTTCACTCCTATAAGTAAAAAATGAGTAAATACAGGATAGTGAGGCCAGGCTGTCTTAATAGTGAGAGTTTTGGGACACTAAACCATAGCTGTGTACCAAAACTAGCTGATGGGTTTTCTATGGGGACTTGCTGCTGTTCTGGACAGTTCTGTCTCGGACAGAGGTGGCAGCTGGGAGCACTGTGTCAGACTGAAAATAAAACATTTTCTGCAGGACATGGACGTTTAAGATTTTTAAATATAAGTAAATTACAAATCTATATAACTTTCTGACACCAGTTGATCTGAAAGATTTTTTATTCTGCTGGATAACCCCTTTAAAGGGATACTCAAGGAAAAATCTTTTTCTTTCAAATCAACTGGTGCCAGAAAGTTATACAGATTTGTAATTTACTTATATTTAAAAATCTCCAGTTTTCCCATAGTTGTCAGCTGCTGTATGTCCTGCAGGAAGTGGTGTTTTTTTCAGTCTGACACAGTTCTCTCTGCTGACATCTCTGTCCGAGACAGGAGCTGTCCAGAGGAGGAGACATTTTTAAAAAATATTCTTACCCCTTTAAATAAACAGCAATGTATATCATATAGGAGGCTAGTAGGCAACAGGATCACGGATTTTGTGGAAGTGCGTCTTGTGGGAATCGCTTTACCTAGAGGTTCCATGGTGAACATTTACATAAGGGTGATTACAAGAGCTATGCCCATATGACCAACAGCAGAAAGATAAAAGTGATTGACTATAGAGCCTTTTCTGTAACAGCCAGGATCGTAATTCTAGCTGTTTTACCCCTTAGATGCTACAATATTTTGGAAAGTAGATGCTGAAAGATAGTTCCACACTGTTTACCGTTAAAGGGGTACTCCAGCAAAAGTCGTTTTCTTTCAAATAATTGGTATCAGAAAGTTATATAGATTTGTAAATTACTTCTATTTAAAAATCTCAAGTCTTCCAGTACTTATCAGCTGCTGTATGTCCTTCAGTAAGTGGTGTTTTCTTTGCAGTCTGAGAATTTACTCTCTATTTAAGACAGAAACTGGCCGTAGCAGTTACAAATCCCTACAGAAAAGTTCTCCTGTTCTGGACAGTTCCTGACATGGACAGAGGTAGCAGCAAAGAGCAATGTGTCACACTGGGAAGAAAACACCACTTTCTGCTGGACATACAGCAGCTGATAAGTACTGGAAGACATGAGATTTTTTTAAAAAAATAGATGTAAATTACAAATCACTATAACTTTCTAAAACCAGTCCATTTGAAAAAAAAATAATAAATTAAAAATATCGCCCTTTAAACTTAGGGAGCACATAACCCTTGTTTTCTAAGAGTAAAAGTGATTCTGATTTTGCCTCTTTTATGTTTTCAGAATTATTTTGCATGAGCAATTACTAACAAGTCACATCCCATTTCTGCTTTAGTCTCAGTTTTGCACCTTATGTGATGACGCTTTTGCGTTCCTTTCGTTCCTACACATTTCTGTTCTATGGATGGAAGTCAGTCTTGTACCAGTCTGAAATGATTCTATAATAACAGTATTGTTGAACACAAGTTTAATCTCACCCTCTTATTGAGAGCTCAGTGACCTTTCTCTTTTAGCAGCAATGCATATCAGCCTCAGTTGCTATTTCGGGATGTGGTGTTCTCATCATTTAATCATGCTTGATTAAACCTTGAAATGGTAACCTTGGATAATCTGCAATTTCCATGTCATTTTTCGCTATAAACACCCCATATTCTGTAACTGTACATTCTGCATTCGATCATGTTTTAAAGAAGGATCTTTATAGAGTTGTGTAACCAAATCACAAAGCAGTTTACTGCCACCTTAATTGTTGGCTGGTAGCTTCCATTACTAAGGTTAGAATATGAATGAAAAGATATAATACAATGGCTTTTGTCTCATAAATACTTGTGAAGGTTAAGGCATCTAAAGTAATCGACTAACAATGGCATCGGGATGAATTGTCCTACTGAGGATATGGATTATATAACTGACTAATGTCTATTTTAATCTTTAACTGTCACTGTCGTTTACATTTTTTTTTTTTCAGAAATCAATAGTCCAGGCGATTTTAAGAAACTTTGTAATTGGGTTTATTAGCCGAAAAATGCATTTATATAAGGCTGGGTTCACACTATGTATATTTGAGGCTGTATTTGTGAGGCTGTATAGCAACCAAAACCAGGAGTGGATTGAAAACACAGAAAGGCTCTGTTCACATAATGTTGTAATTGAGTGGATGGCCATCATTTAATGGCAAATATTTGCTGTTATTTTAAAACAACGGCTGTGGTATTGAAATAATGGCCGTTATTTACTGTTATATGGCGGCCATCCACTCAATTTCAACATTGTGTGAACAGATCCTTTCTGTGTTTTCAATCCACTCCTGGTTTTGGTTGCTATGAGGACCTGACATGAGGACCAAATACTGCCTGAAATATACATAGTGTGAACCCAGCCTTATCATGAATAAGCAGTTTGAAGCTCTCGCCCCTGTGTTCATGGTTCTCTTATGGAGAGGGGAGGGGTGGAGGGAGATGAGGCACCAAAACAGGACAACAAAGAGTTAATTTACAGCTACATCACCGACTATCTACTCTGGCAGTCAGCACTGACCTCTCTGACCTCTGAATACCTGCTTTCACACAGCTTCCACTGTGTAATCCTTTGTTCTCTGCTCTCTGCCTGTGACTAATCTCCATATTTGCCTAATAAACCTAATTACAAAGTTTCTTAAAATCGCCTGGACTATTGATTTCTGAAAAAATAAATAAATAAAATATACACAACAGTGACACTTTAAGAATAACAGAATACATTGTACAGAAAGACAATAATTATGGAGGTATAGTGGTCAAATCCCACAGCGTATGCACAAAAATCTCTTATGGCCATGTAGTCATTAAATAACAATAGAAACTAACTTTATTTTTATAGAGACTGTACTTTACAATATACATGGGACCTATACATATCAAATCAGATATTACATAGCAAACTATTTAACCCTTTCATGTTAGCCATACGTTTATATATGTTCATGCCCGTGCAGTAGGAACGTATACAGTATATACATACCTGCAGTGAAGAGGCTTTTAATGTGTGCAGGGTTTCTATGTGAGTGGTCCCGATCACATCAGTGTTGCCTGCACCAGAGGTAATGATAGACAGCTGCAGTTACACAGCTGCAGTCATTAACCCCTTAAATGTGCAATGCATAGCGATCGCAGCCTTTAAGGGAGACACTGATTGGATAAGCACCTGTCACTGACTGATCGGAGAAATGAAAGAGAAGCTCAGGATCTTCAGAAGGCTTAAGAAAGAGTTGCAGAAGAGGAAGATACTGCAGCGGTTGGTTTTCAAGCCTTCTAGGTGAACAGCTTTAGACTGGCCTACAGCTAAAAAACCATATAGAAAAGGTAGCTGACATGAAAGTCTTCACAAATTAACCAAGAAGCTGGACCAGACTTGAATCCCATGGTTACAAATAGAGATGAGCGAACCTCGAGCATGCTCGAGTCTATCTGAACCTGAGCATTCGGCATAGCGGGGGCTGCTGAACTTGGATAAGGCCCTAAGGCTATGTGGAAAACATATCCATGTATTAATGTTTTCCGGACAGCTTAAGAGCTTTATCCAAGTTCAGCAGCCCCCGCTATGCCGAATGCTCAGGTTCAGATAGACTCGAGCATGCTCGAGGTTCGCTCATCTCTATTTGTAACCATGGGATTCAAGTCTGGTCCAGCTTCTTGGTTAATTTGTGAAGACTTTCATGTCAGCTACCTTTTCTATATGGTTTTTAGCTGTAGGCCAGTCTGTTCCCCTAGAAGGCTTGAAGACCAACCGCTGCAGTATCTTCCCCTTCTGCAACTCTTTCTTACTAATGATTTTCTGACCACTTCCAGCTCAGTGACTCAGTGTACTTGAGAAGAAGTGGCATGAGATTCAGGTATGCACCAAATAATCAATAGCAATTGTGCAAGTTAAATATTAATGCATAGAACAGGGGGATCATAGGCCTTCAACATTTTGTTTTTATGGGGCTTAGATATTGTGGCATTTATCAGCAAGACAATAATAATAATAATAATAATTTTTATTTATATAGCGCCAACAGATTCCGCTCATCCACGTACTGCGCAGCTCTCCCAAAAATACAACCTCCTCCCATGGTCTGCCAGGTCACCAGACCCCTTGCCAATAGTGCATGTCTGGGACTATATATATATTAAATACATATTACGTTTCGTGATAGCAGCTTGTTTCCTTTTAGGTGCATATATATACAGGGCTGCAAGATTAAAAGTTGTTTTTTAGGACAATAACTGCATCACCAGCCGAACAGATCCCTGGACAGATCTTGGATTAAATTCGAAGGTACAAGCGGTTTGGGGGGGTCAGATCGTGGGTACAGAGTCGCTTTAAACTCGCACACCTGCACATCTCATATGGGCATAGAGCTTTTACCCTTGTCTCATTGGTGTTGAAATTAACATATCTCTTACCAGACCATATTCGTGCCAGGTTTCGTGATTGTGGCTAGATTTCTTCTAAAAGCATATATTTTTTTTTTGTTACAGAGTGTATATATATATATATATATATATATATATATATATATATATATATCTTTTAACTTAACATGCAGTTTGACCTTCTATTATTGTTGTGCTACAATACAAATCTTTTCATATTCAAGTTACACTGCTGGACAACCCCTTTAAGGAACAACAAAGACTTTTACTTATTACTTTTCCAATACATTCAAAATAAATACATAATTCATGCATGCCATATACACGAAGACTGAGCACGAGAATCAAAGAGGGTAGACGGCAGTAATGTCACATATCAACAAAACATAAACATCTATTGCAAATCATTTTGACAAGTGACTCATAGCTTGATTTGTAGAAACTAATTCAAAAAGCAAATCCTATTCAAAGAATTAAAGACTTAAGGTCTTCCTGTACCTTCAAAAAAATATCTTAGGCAAGAAATACTACAGCTGAGGCATTCAGAATAATTAAAATGCAAACTGAGTCTGGAAGCAATCCACTATCCCTTTTTCCAGTTCAGACACCATGACTTTTCTAAAGCACTGTTTTTCCTTCTCCACACTCTCGACATATTGTGGCTGGAACTTAGGCCGTGCTAATAATATGGGAATCTGACATGAAAAGTTTAATGATACTGGAAATTATGATTACTTATGACTCACGGTTTATTGTAAGCTGTAAAACCAGGCACTATACCTTCAATGGCCCGAATGCTGTCATTTTCCACTGACTAGCTAACAATTTTCACGCTACATATTCAGTCAACATATAATTTTTTAGGATCTATGTGGAAAAATCTCCTACAGATATCACTGCTAATCTGGTGTGAGGGTCGTTTCACACTTACTGGATCACGGCGGATTTCACACTGGGATTCCCGATACTGTCATTTTCCATGGCTTTACATACTCGCAACAGGTTTTTTATTCCGATGAGAATATGTAAAGCTCCTAACCACTTAATTGACTGCTGCCAGGCTAATACGTTACCTGCGTTGCATCTCAGGCTCCTGACTCCCTGACACGTCCCACTCAGCCAATCAGTGCACTACCCTGACACACCTACTGATTGGCTGACCGGGAGCAAGCAGGAGCGTGGGCTGGGCAGGTAACGTATTAGCTGGGCAACAGTGGGTTAATTGGGAAGGGGCTTTACATACACTCAGTGCAATGTTGAATGTTATGTGTCCCAGTGGTGCAAAAGGGAAATCTCACCATGGACTGAACATCAGATTAGAAGAATGGTGTAGAAAGGTGCAGGGGTGGGCCAGACTGGCTATTACCCACTGATAGAAGCTGAGAGCCACGTCCTGCGGAGAGGGCCTGCACCATGAGCCCTCGCTGGTTGCCCACTAAGGGCAGCAGGACAAACAGACTCACCCTGAGTTGTTTGGGGGTTTACCCAAGTTAAAGGTACACAACTCCCTGACTCTCTCTGCAGAACTGATTTGGGTATGCTATAATCATGGATTTTATATTTTAGCTGAGCCCACCACATACCCATTTTACTGCCACATGAACTTTATTGTAACTCCATGGTTACAACTATTACCTTGCAATGCTGGGGTCCTGGGTTCCCACCAAGGACTGTAAGGAACCTGCATGGCCTGTATATGCTACCATTGCCACCTGAGGTCATTGGTCAGCAACTGTAGAGGGGGCTGCCATCAGTGGACCTTGATTTGACGGCCCAAGTGCATTCAGTGTGGCAGAAAATTCCTTACACAAATATTAATAATGTTGCTGATATTATGCCAAGACATGCAGGTATGTATATTATTCATGCGGTGCTCATACTTGAAGCTGAATAAATCAAGATGTTTTGAATATTTGGTACAATATAGGCCCCAGTCTAAGGGGAACACAACTCCATGATTCTATTGGAGCCGCGTCGTAGAGGGATTTCATCCACTAAGGGGTGGGCCGGCCCGCCTCCAGTGCTTTATCTCCAGACGGTGCTCGGGAATAGACCAGCGCCATACACAGGAACCGAACCATGGTTAAAAAAAAAAAAAGACCGCGGCACCAGCATCCCCACGTTAGTGTCACTCTATACATGTAGATATTACTGGAGGTACATTCGCTATTACCCCGTAAGGACGGAGCCCAAAATGGCCTTAAGGACCGGGACAATTTTCAATTTAGCATTTTTGTTTTTCCTCCTCGTCTTCTAAGAGCCATAACTCTTTCACTTTTCCAGATTCTGGGACAAGTGAGGGCTTGTTTCTTTCAGAAACAGGTGTACTTTGTAAAGGCGCCTTTTGATCTACCATACCATGTATGACGGAACCCCCAAAATATCATTTATGGGGTTCGTACGGGTACGGCATTGGTCCTTAAGAGGTTAAAGCTCAGTTCAAACCGCTTTTTTGCAGTCCATTTTTTTTTAAATCCATTTTTTGCAAAAAACATGCATTTGTGGGCATCCGTTTCAACAGTTTTTCCATTTATTTCCATTATAAAAAAAAAAAAAGGATAGAAAAACTTTTTCTTTTAGCATAAAGAAAAATGTATACACGGATGCATTCGTTTTTCCATTCGTTTTTGGCATTTCTTGCTTAAATTTCAGAATAGGATTATTTGGAGATCTTTTCGTATTTATATTTTTTACCCATTCTTTTTTTTTTTAACACATTGAGCAAAATATCTAATGATTGCTAAAATGTCCTTTATTATTGGTATCCATATTAAAGCCAGACATTTCCTGTGGTTACAGAGCATAGCAAGTTTTCTAGTTCATTTTAATTCCTGGAGTTCTTAAACAGTTCAGAAGTCAGGTCAAGCAGTTTGCTCTTTCCAAGACATGTAAAACATGCAAATGTATTACTTACATCTACACTTTTAGCATTATAAACTCTGCTGGAAACGTTATCATTATGTTTTTTATAGATGTGATGCATGTGGTGCTATTTATGTGACCTGCTGCACTTGTAACTCAGTTTATGCCGTATAAACCACCAGGAGATTGAAAAATTAAATATCAGAGTTTCCAAACTCATAGGAAATAGGCAACTAATGTATTGTAAATATAGATACATTTTATAGACACATTTGAAACTTGCTCAGATCAGATCTTTTGTCCTTTAAATATCTTCTAGTATCATGCTGTACTGAAATAGTATCGAAAATAGGAATATTGCAGTTTGCACACAGCAGGAACATTGTTATACAATAAAAGTTGAGATAAAATTGTATACTCTAAAACTGTATTAATTTTACACCTAATAGTTTGGAAATTGTGGTAACCTCAAAAACGACTTCATACAATTTGATCTAAAATCAAGAAATGTGTGGGCATGGCTAGCAAGACTGGCATTCCTCTGATCCCCCAAGAAAAAAAACCCCAGCAAGTTCCCTAATGTCCCCATACACCTTCAATACCCAACGGCCCTCCCACCCCATTCTCACCATCATTATCTGTCGGTCGTCGGGGTCCTTAGAGACCTTTACACTGCAATATCTCAGAGCTACCATCTCTCTTAAAACAGCTTGCAGATGACCTGGAGTAGCCCACAGAGGGGTGGGCTTATATGTCAGATCACTGGCATCACAGCTCCTATAGTCTAGAGGCCTACTAAAGCAGCAGCCTCAGTCTGCATCTCATTAGGATCATGAGAACCTCATGTTTCAACCCCTTCTGAGTGAACCCCAGCATCAGGGACCACTCAAATTAACTCAAAAATCCACCCAAGGAGCTGAAAGGAGTCCAAGGGGCCATAACAAGGGGCACCCAAAGTGCATCTTGTTTAAGAAATGTTCATGTTTTTGTTTGTGCTGGAAATAAAAAAAGAAGAACAGATCTCTTTCCATCCATTTTTAAAAAAAATGTACAGTAAGTCAATGCAAAACAGATCCTGATGGATGTCATACAACTGCATCCGTTTTTACCATCTGTTTGTGCTTTCGTCCCCCCCCCCCCCCCCCCCCCCCCAATAAAACAGATACGGTAAATGGACAGCAAAAACACAGTGTGAACCTAGCCTCACAGTATAAAAAAATAGCATTTTATGTATGTTTTATTTTAAAAATAAACATGCTCAAAATAAACTTTAAATACACTTGGGTAAATAGAAGATGCCGCTAAAATGTAAAACACCCATAGTATAGAAATGTTTCTGCTTGGTAATACACTTGTGCTTTTCTACTTCTCACTGTGTGAATGTAACGTAAGGCCCAAACCTTCCCAGTATTCTATGTGTAGGCTGGCTAGTGATTTATATCACATGTACATCTAAGCCCATTTTGTTACATCCTATTATGTTATTAGCCTTGGCAGTGCTTGCCTGGCACTGATTGATACAGATCCCTAATTCTTTTTCCATGTCTGTCAAAATCAATTGCATCCAACTAAATATGTAATGGTAACATTTGTTCTCACTACCTTACTTTTATTATTATTATTATTATTATTATTATTTATTTATTTTACATGTTATTAATTTTTTGTTTACTGACCTTGGATTTCCGCCACATGTTCATCATAAGCTCACAAAAGTATAGGTAATCAAGATGGTGCCCGGCTTTACTGCACCGCTACAGAGGACTGGATAAAGTATAAGATACAGACTGCACAGGCAGTCTGTATCTTCAGAAATAAACTTTATGAAGATACAGACTGCCTTTGCAGTCTGTATCTTATACTTTACCCAGTCCTCTGTAGCGGTGCAGTAAAGCCGGGCGCCATCTTGATTACGTCCCTTGTGTTCCAGCGCTGGAACGCACCACTGTGACGTCATCAAGATGGCCGCCCCCGGCCTTACTTCTCCGCTATACAGGATTAGGTAAAAGCATAAGATACAGACTGCACAGGCAGTCTGTATCTTCAGGAATAGACTTAGGGAGAGAGAATCTTTTATTATTGGGACAGTTAATTTCAGGTGATTGGTTCTCTTTAAAATTTAGACATTCCTTCAAGG